>NC_135813.1:64425855-64596659 GCF_964213995.1 Mustelus asterias | reverse complement strand
GCTACGGTAACACAGGCCAGCGGCTACAGTAACACAGGCCGGAGGCTCCAGTAACGCAGGCCGGAGGCTACAGTAACACAGGCCGGAGGCTCCAGTAACACAGGCCGGAGGCTACAGTAACACGGGCTGGCGGCTACAGTAACACAGGCCGGCAGCTACAGTAACACAGTCCGGAGGCTCCAGTAACACAGGCCGGAGGCTACAGTAACACAGGCCGGAGGCTCCAGTAACACAGGCCGGAGGCTACAGTAACAGTGGCCGGAGGCTACACTAACACAGGCCGGAGGCTACAGTAACACAGGCCGGCGGCAACAGGAGCACAGGCCGGAGGCTCCAGTAACACAGACCGGAGGCTCCAGTAACACAGCCCGGAGGCTACAGCAACACAGGCCGGAGGCTACAGTAACATAGACCGGAGGCTACAGTAACACAGGCCGGAGGGTACAGTAACACAGGCTGTAGGCTCCAGTAACACAGGCCGGAGGCTGCAGTAACACAGACCGGAGGCTCCAGTAACACAGGCCGGAGGCTACAGTAACACAGGCCGGAGGCTCCAGTAACACAGGCCGGAGGCTACGTAACACAGGGCGGAGGCTACAGTAATACAAGCCGGAGGCTACAGGAACACAGGCCGGAGGCTACAGCAACGCAGGCCGGAATGTACAGTAACAGAGGCCAGAGGCTACAGTAACACAGGCCGGAGGCTCCAGTAACACAGGCCGGAGGGTACAGTAACACAGGCCGGAGGCTACAGTAACACAGGCCGGAGGCTACATCAACACAGGCCGGAGGCTCCAGTAACACAGGCCGGAGGCTACAGTAACACAGGCCGGAGGCTACAGTAACACAGGCCGGACTCTACAGTAACACAGGCCGGCGGCTACAGTAATACAGGCCGTAGGCTACAGTAACACAGGCCGGAGGCTACAGTAACACAGGCCGGCGGCTACAGTAATACAGACCGGAGGGTACAGCAACACAGGCCGGAGGCTACAGTAACATAGACCGGAGGCTACAGTAACACAGGCCGGAGGGTACAGTAACACAGGCTGTAGGCTACAGTAACACAGGCCGGAGGCTACAGTAACACAGGCCGGCGGCTACAGTAACACAGGGTGGAGGCTACAGTAACACAGGCCGGAGGCTACAGTAACACAGGCCGGAGGGTACAGCAACACAGGCCGGAGGCTCCAGTAACACAGGCCGGAGGCTCCAGTAACACAGGCCGGAGGCTCCAGTAACACAGGCCAGCGGCTACAGTAACACAGGCCGGAGGCTACAGTAACACAGGCCGGAGGCTACAGTAACACAGGCCGGCGGCTACATCAACACAGGCCGGAGGCTCCAGTAACACAGGGTGGGGGCTACAGTAACACAGGCCGGCGGCTACAGTAACACAGGGTGGAGGCTACAGTAACACAGGCCAGAGGCTACAGTAACACAGGCCGGAGGGTACAGCAACACAGGCCGGAGGGTACAGCAACACAGGCCAGAGACTGCAGTAACACAGGCCGGAGGCTACAGTAACACAGACCGGAGGCTACAGAAACACAAGCCGGAAGCTACAGTAACGCAGGCCGGAGGCTACAGTAACACAGGCCGGAGGCTACAGTAACACAGGCCTTAGGCTATAGTAACACAGGCCGGAGACTACAATAACACAAGACGGAGGCTACAGTAACACTGGCCGGAGGCTACACTAACACAGGCCTTAGGCTATAGTAACACAGGCTGTAGGCTACAGTAACACAGGCCGGAGGCTACAGTAACACAGGCCGGCGGCTACAGTAATACAGACCGGAGGATACAGCAACACAGGCCGGAGGGTACAGCAACACAGGCCAGAGACTGCAGTAACACAGACTGGTGGCTACACTAACACAGGCCTTAGGCTATAGTAACACAGGCCGGAGACTACAGTAACACAAGACGGAGATGACAGTAACACAGGCCGGAGGCTACGGTAACACAGGCCAGCGGCTACAGTAACACAGGCCGGAGGCTCCAGTAACACAGGCCGGAGGCTCCAGTAACACAGGCCGGAGGCTACAGTAACACAAGCCGGAAGCTCCAGTAACACAGGCCGGAGGCTACAGTAACACGGGCTGGCGGCTACAGTAACACAGGCCGGCAGCTACAGTAACACACTCCGGAGGCTCCAGTAACACAGGCCGGAGGCTACAGTAACACAGGCCGGAGAGTATGGTTACACAGGCCGGCGGCTCCAGTAACACAGGCCGGAGGCTCCAGTAACACAGGCCGGAGGCTACAGTAACACAGGCTGGAGGCTACAGCAACACAGGGTGGAGGCTACAGTAACACAGGCCCGGAGGGTACAGTAACACAGGCTGGAGGCTACTGTAACACAGGCCCGAGGCTCCAGTAACACAGGCCCGGAGGGTACAGTAACACAGGCCGGAGGCTACAGTAACACAGGCCCGGGGGGTACAGTAACACAGGCTGGAGGCTACAGCAACACAGGGTGGAGGCTACAGTAACACAGGCCGGAGAGTATGGTTACACAGGCCGGAGGCTACAGTAACACAGGCCGGAGAGTATGGTTACACAGGCCGGAGGGTACAGTAATACAGGCCGGAGGCTGCAGTAACACAGACTGGCAGCTACAGTAACACTGGCTGGAGGCTACAGTAACACAGGCCGGAGGCTGCAGTAACACAGACTGGCAGCTACAGTAACACAGGCCGGGGGCTGCAGTAACACAGGCCGGAGGCTCCAGTAACACAGGCCGGAGGCTCCAGTAACACAGGCCGGAGGCTGCAGTAACACAGGCCGGAGGCTCCAGTAACACAGGCCGGAGGCTGCAGTAACACAGGCTGGAGGCTACAGTAACACAGGCCGGAGGTTCCAGTAACTCAGGCCAGAGGCTACAGTAACACAGTCCGGAGGCTGCAGTAACACTGGCCGGAGGCTACACTAACTCAGGCCTTAGGCTATAGTAACACAGGCCGTAGGCTACAGTAACGCAGGCCGGAGGCTACAGTAACACAGGCCGGAGGCTATAGTAACACAGGCCTTAGGCTATAGTAACACAGGCCGTAGGCTACAGTAACACAGGCCGTAGGCTACAGTAACACAGGCCGGAGGCTACAGTAACACAGGCCGGCGGCTACAGTAATACAGACCGGAGGGTACAGCAACACAGGCCGAAGGCTACAGTAACATAGACCGGAGGCTACAGTAACACAGGCCGGAGGGTACAGTAACACAGGCTGTAGGCTACAGTAACACAGGCCGGAGGCTCCAGTAACACAGGCCGGCGGCTACAGTAATACGGGCCGGAGGCTACAGTAACACAAGACAGAGATGACAGTAACACAGGCCGGAGGCTACGGTAACACAGGCCAGCGGCTACAGTAACACAGGCCGGAGGCTCCAGTAACGCAGGCCGGAGGCTACAGTAACACAGGCCGGAGGCTCCAGTAACACAGGCCGGAGGCTACAGTAACACGGGCTGGCGGCTACAGTAACACAGGCCGGCAGCTACAGTAACACAGTCCGGAGGCTCCAGTAACACAGGCCGGAGGCTACAGTAACACAGGCCGGAGGCTCCAGTAACACAGGCCGGAGGCTACAGTAACAGTGGCCGGAGGCTACACTAACACAGGCCGGAGGCTACAGTAACACAGGCCGGCGGCTACAGGAGCACAGGCCGGAGGCTCCAGTAACACAGACCGGAGGCTCCAGTAACACAGCCCGGAGGCTACAGCAACACAGGCCGGAGGCTACAGCAACATAGACCGGAGGCTACAGTAACACAGGCCGGAGGGTACAGTAACACAGGCTGTAGGCTCCAGTAACACAGGCCGGAGGCTGCAGTAACACAGACCGGAGGCTCCAGTAACACAGGCCGGAGGCTACAGTAACACAGGCCGGAGGCTCCAGTAACACAGGCCGGAGGCTACGTAACACAGGGCGGAGGCTACAGTAATACAAGCCGGAGGCTACAGGAACACAGGCCGGAGGCTACAGCAACGCAGGCCGGAGGGTACAGTAACAGAGGCCAGAGGCTACAGTAACACAGGCCGGAGGCTCCAGTAACACAGGCCGGAGGGTACAGTAACACAGGCCGGAGGCTACAGTAACACAGGCCGGAGGCTACATCAACACAGGCCGGAGGCTCCAGTAACACAGGCCGGAGGCTACAGTAACACAGGCCGGAGGCTACAGTAACACAGGCCGGACTCTACAGTAACACAGGCCGGCGGCTACAGTAATACAGGCCGTAGGCTACAGTAACACAGGCCGGAGGCTACAGTAACACAGGCCGGCGGCTACAGTAATACAGACCGGAGGGTACAGCAACACAGGCCGGAGGCTACAGTAACATAGACCGGAGGCTACAGTAACACAGGCCGGAGGGTACAGTAACACAGGCTGTAGGCTACAGTAACACAGGCCGGAGGCTACAGTAACACAGGCCGGCGGCTACAGTAACACAGGGTGGAGGCTACAGTAACACAGGCCGGAGGCTACAGTAACACAGGCCGGAGGGTACAGCAACACAGGCCGGAGGCTCCAGTAACACAGGCCGGAGGCTCCAGTAACACAGGCCGGAGGCTCCAGTAACACAGGCCAGCGGCTACAGTAACACAGGCCGGAGGCTACAGTAACACAGGCCGGAGGCTACAGTAACACAGGCCGGCGGCTACATCAACACAGGCCGGAGGCTCCAGTAACACAGGGTGGGGGCTACAGTAACACAGGCCGGCGGCTACAGTAACACAGGGTGGAGGCTACAGTAACACAGGCCGGAGGCTACAGTAACACAGGCCGGAGGGTACAGCAACACAGGCCGGAGGGTACAGCAACACAGGCCAGAGACTGCAGTAACACAGGCCGGAGGCTACAGTAACACAGACCGGAGGCTACAGAAACACAGGCCGGAAGCTACAGTAACGCAGGCCGGAGGCTACAGTAACACAGGCCGGAGGCTACAGTAACACAGGCCTTAGGCTATAGTAACACAGGCCGGAGACTACAATAACACAAGACGGAGGCTACAGTAACACTGGCCGGAGGCTACACTAACACAGGCCTTAGGCTATAGTAACACAGGCTGTAGGCTACAGTAACACAGGCCGGAGGCTACAGTAACACAGGCCGGCGGCTACAGTAATACAGACCGGAGGATACAGCAACACAGGCCGGAGGGTACAGCAACACAGGCCAGAGACTGCAGTAACACAGACTGGTGGCTACACTAACACAGGCCTTAGGCTATAGTAACACAGGCCGGAGACTACAGTAACACAAGACGGAGATGACAGTAACACAGGCCGGAGGCTACGGTAACACAGGCCAGCGGCTACAGTAACACAGGCCGGAGGCTCCAGTAACACAGGCCGGAGGCTCCAGTAACACAGGCCGGAGGCTACAGTAACACAAGCCGGAAGCTCCAGTAACACAGGCCGGAGGCTACAGTAACACGGGCTGGCGGCTACAGTAACACAGGCCGGCAGCTACAGTAACACAGTCCGGAGGCTCCAGTAACACAGGCCGGAGGCTACAGTAACACAGGCCGGCGGCTACAGTAACACAGGCCGGAGGCTACAGTAACACAGGCCGGCGGCTACAGGAGCACAGGCCGGAGGCTCCAGTAACACAGGGTGGGGGCTACAGTAACACAGGCCGGAGGCTACAGTAACACAAGCCAGAGGCTACAGTAACACAGGCCGGAGAGTACAGCAACACAGGCCGGAGGGTACAGCAACACAGGCCAGAGACTGCAGTAACACAGGCCGGAGGCTACAGTAACACAGGCCGGAGGCTACAGTAACACAGGCCGGAGGCTTGAGTAACACAGGCCGGAGGGTACAGCAACACAGGCCAGAGACTGCAGTAACACAGACTGGCGGCTACACTAACACAGGCCTTAGGCTATAGTAACACAGGCCGGAGACTACAGTAACACAAGACGGAGACGACAGTAACACAGGCCGGAGGCTACAGTAACACAGGCCGGAGGCTACAGTAACACAGGCCGGAGGCTACAGTAACACAGGCCGGAGGCTACAGTAACACAGGCCGGAGGCTCCAGTAACACAGGCCGGAGGCTACAGTAACACAGGCCGGAGGCTCCAGTAACACAGGCCGGAGGCTACAGTAACACAGGCCGGAGGCTACAGTAACACAGGCCGGAGGCTACAGTAACACAGTCCGGGGCTCCAGTAACACAGGCCGGAGGCTACAGTAACACAGGCCGGAGGCTACAGTAACACAGGCCGGAGGCTCCAGTAACACAGGCCGGCGGCTACAGTAACACAGGCCGGAGGCTACAGTAACACAGGCCGGCGGCTACAGGAGCACAGGCCGGAGGCTCCAGTAACACAGGGTGGGGGCTACAGTAACACAGGCCGGAGGCTACAATAACACAGGCCGGCGGCTACAGTAACACAGGGTGGAGGCTACAGTAACACAGGCCGGAGGCTACAGTAACACAGGCCGGAGGCTACAGTAACACAGGCCGGAGGCTGCAGTAACACAGGCCGGAGGGTACAGCAACACAGGCCGGAGGGTACAGCAACACAGGCCAGAGACTGCAGTAACACATGCCTTAGGCTATAGTAACACAGGCCGGAGACTACAATAACACAAGACGGAGGCTACAGTAACACTGGCCGGAGGCTACACTAACTCAGGCCTTAGGCTATAGTAACACAGGCCGTAGGCTACAGTAACGCAGGCCGGAGGCTACAGTAACACAGGCCGGAGGCTATAGTAACACAGGCCTTAGGCTATAGTAACACAGGCCGTAGGCTACAGTAACACAGGCCGTAGGCTACAGTAACACAGGCCGGAGGCTACAGTAACACAGGCCGGCGGCTACAGTAATACAGACCGGAGGGTACAGCAACACAGGCCGGAGGCTACAGTAACATAGACCGGAGGCTACAGTAACACAGGCCGGAGGGTACAGTAACACAGGCTGTAGGCTACAGTAACACAGGCCGGAGGCTCCAGTAACACAGGCCGGCGGCTACAGTAATACGGGCCGGAGGCTACAGTAACACAAGACAGAGATGACAGTAACACAGGCCGGAGGCTACGGTAACACAGGCCAGCGGCTACAGTAACACAGGCCGGAGGCTCCAGTAACGCAGGCCGGAGGCTACAGTAACACAGGCCGGAGGCTCCAGTAACACAGGCCGGAGGCTACAGTAACACGGGCTGGCGGCTACAGTAACACAGGCCGGCAGCTACAGTAACACAGTCCGGAGGCTCCAGTAACACAGGCCGGAGGCTACAGTAACACAGGCCGGAGGCTCCAGTAACACAGGCCGGAGGCTACAGTAACAGTGGCCGGAGGCTACACTAACACAGGCCGGAGGCTACAGTAACACAGGCCGGCGGCAACAGGAGCACAGGCCGGAGGCTCCAGTAACACAGACCGGAGGCTCCAGTAACACAGCCCGGAGGCTACAGCAACACAGGCCGGAGGCTACAGTAACATAGACCGGAGGCTACAGTAACACAGGCCGGAGGGTACAGTAACACAGGCTGTAGGCTCCAGTAACACAGGCCGGAGGCTGCAGTAACACAGACCGGAGGCTCCAGTAACACAGGCCGGAGGCTACAGTAACACAGGCCGGAGGCTCCAGTAACACAGGCCGGAGGCTACGTAACACAGGGCGGAGGCTACAGTAATACAAGCCGGAGGCTACAGGAACACAGGCCGGAGGCTACAGCAACGCAGGCCGGAATGTACAGTAACAGAGGCCAGAGGCTACAGTAACACAGGCCGGAGGCTCCAGTAACACAGGCCGGAGGGTACAGTAACACAGGCCGGAGGCTACAGTAACACAGGCCGGAGGCTACATCAACACAGGCCGGAGGCTCCAGTAACACAGGCCGGAGGCTACAGTAACACAGGCCGGAGGCTACAGTAACACAGGCCGGACTCTACAGTAACACAGGCCGGCGGCTACAGTAATACAGGCCGTAGGCTACAGTAACACAGGCCGGAGGCTACAGTAACACAGGCCGGCGGCTACAGTAATACAGACCGGAGGGTACAGCAACACAGGCCGGAGGCTACAGTAACATAGACCGGAGGCTACAGTAACACAGGCCGGAGGGTACAGTAACACAGGCTGTAGGCTACAGTAACACAGGCCGGAGGCTACAGTAACACAGGCCGGCGGCTACAGTAACACAGGGTGGAGGCTACAGTAACACAGGCCGGAGGCTACAGTAACACAGGCCGGAGGGTACAGCAACACAGGCCGGAGGCTCCAGTAACACAGGCCGGAGGCTCCAGTAACACAGGCCGGAGGCTCCAGTAACACAGGCCAGCGGCTACAGTAACACAGGCCGGAGGCTACAGTAACACAGGCCGGAGGCTACAGTAACACAGGCCGGCGGCTACATCAACACAGGCCGGAGGCTCCAGTAACACAGGGTGGGGGCTACAGTAACACAGGCCGGCGGCTACAGTAACACAGGGTGGAGGCTACAGTAACACAGGCCAGAGGCTACAGTAACACAGGCCGGAGGGTACAGCAACACAGGCCGGAGGGTACAGCAACACAGGCCAGAGACTGCAGTAACACAGGCCGGAGGCTACAGTAACACAGACCGGAGGCTACAGAAACACAAGCCGGAAGCTACAGTAACGCAGGCCGGAGGCTACAGTAACACAGGCCGGAGGCTACAGTAACACAGGCCTTAGGCTATAGTAACACAGGCCGGAGACTACAATAACACAAGACGGAGGCTACAGTAACACTGGCCGGAGGCTACACTAACACAGGCCTTAGGCTATAGTAACACAGGCTGTAGGCTACAGTAACACAGGCCGGAGGCTACAGTAACACAGGCCGGCGGCTACAGTAATACAGACCGGAGGATACAGCAACACAGGCCGGAGGGTACAGCAACACAGGCCAGAGACTGCAGTAACACAGACTGGTGGCTACACTAACACAGGCCTTAGGCTATAGTAACACAGGCCGGAGACTACAGTAACACAAGACGGAGATGACAGTAACACAGGCCGGAGGCTACGGTAACACAGGCCAGCGGCTACAGTAACACAGGCCGGAGGCTCCAGTAACACAGGCCGGAGGCTCCAGTAACACAGGCCGGAGGCTACAGTAACACAAGCCGGAAGCTCCAGTAACACAGGCCGGAGGCTACAGTAACACGGGCTGGCGGCTACAGTAACACAGGCCGGCAGCTACAGTAACACACTCCGGAGGCTCCAGTAACACAGGCCGGAGGGTACAGTAACACAGGCCGGCGGCTTCAGCAACACAGGCCGGAGGCTACAGTAACACAGGCCGGCGGCTACAGGAGCACAGGCCGGAGGCTCCAGTAACACAGGGTGGGGGCTACAGTAACACAGGCCGGAGGCTACAGTAACACAAGCCAGAGGCTACAGTAACACAGGCCGGAGAGTACAGCAACACAGGCCGGAGGGTACAGCAACACAGGCCAGAGACTGCAGTAACACAGGCCGGAGGCTACAGTAACACAGGCCGGAGGCTACAGTAACACAGGCCGGAGGCTACAGTAACACAGGCCGGAGAGTATGGTTACACAGGCCGGCGGCTCCAGTAACACAGGCCGGAGGCTCCAGTAACACAGGCCGGAGGCTACAGTAACACAGGCTGGAGGCTACAGCAACACAGGGTGGAGGCTACAGTAACACAGGCCCGGAGGGTACAGTAACACAGGCTGGAGGCTACTGTAACACAGGCCCGAGGCTCCAGTAACACAGGCCCGGAGGGTACAGTAACACAGGCCGGAGGCTACAGTAACACAGGCCCGGGGGGTACAGTAACACAGGCTGGAGGCTACAGCAACACAGGGTGGAGGCTACAGTAACACAGGCCGGAGAGTATGGTTACACAGGCCGGAGGCTACAGTAACACAGGCCGGAGAGTATGGTTACACAGGCCGGAGGGTACAGTAATACAGGCCGGAGGCTGCAGTAACACAGACTGGCAGCTACAGTAACACTGGCTGGAGGCTACAGTAACACAGGCCGGAGGCTGCAGTAACACAGGCCGGAGGCTACAGTAACACAGGCCGGAGGCTACATCAACACAGGCCGGAGGCTCCAGTAACACAGGCCGGAGGCTACAGTAACACAGGCCGGAGGCTACAGTAACACAGGCCAGAGGGTACAGCAACACAGGCCGGAGGCTACAGTAACATAGACCGGAGGCTACAGTAACACAGGCCGGAGGGTACAGTAACACAGGCTGTAGGCGACAGTAACACAGGCCGGAGGCTACAGTAACACAGGCCGGCGGCTACAGTAACACAGGGTGGAGGCTACAGTAACACAGGCCGGAGGCTACAGTAACACAGGCCGGAGGGTACAGCAACACAGGCCGGAGGCTCCAGTAACACAGGCCGGAGGCTCCAGTAACACAGGCCGGAGGCTACAGTAACAGTGGCCGGAGGCTACACTAACACAGGCCGGAGGCTACAGTAACACAGGCCGGCGGCTACAGGAGCACAGGCCGGAGGTTCCAGTAACTCAGGCCAGAGGCTACAGTAACACAGTCCGGAGGCTGCAGTAACACTGGCCGGAGGCTACACTAACTCAGGCCTTAGGCTATAGTAACACAGGCCGTAGGCTACAGTAACGCAGGCCGGAGGCTACAGTAACACAGGCCGGAGGCTATAGTAACACAGGCCTTAGGCTATAGAAACACAGGCCGTAGGCTACAGTAACACAGGCCGTAGGCTACAGTAATACAGACCGGAGGGTACAGCAACACAGGCCGGAGGGTACAGTAACACAGGCTGTAGGCTACAGTAACACAGGCCGGAGGCTACAGTAACACAGGCCGGAGGCTACAGTAACATAGACCGGAGGCTACAGTAACACAGGCCGGAGGGTACAGTAACACAGGCTGTAGGCTACAGTAACACAGGCCGGAGGCTACAGTAACACAGGCCGGCGGCTACAGTAATACAGGCCGGAGGCTACAGTAACACAGGCCGGAGGGTACAGTAACACAGGCCGTAGGCTACAGTAACACAGGCCAGAGGCTACAGTAACACAAGACAGAGATGACAGTAACACAGGCCGGAGGCTACGGTAACACAGGCCAGCGGCTACAGTAACACAGGCCGGAGGCTCCAGTAACGCAGGCCGGAGGCTACAGTAACACAGGCCGGAGGCTCCAGTAACACAGGCCGGAGGCTACAGTAACACGGGCTGGCGGCTACAGTAACACAGGCCGGCAGCTACAGTAACACAGTCCGGAGGCTCCAGTAACACAGGCCGGAGGCTACAGTAACACAGGCCGGAGGCTCCAGTAACACAGGCCGGAGGCTACAGTAACAGTGGCCGGAGGCTACACTAACACAGGCCGGAGGCTACAGTAACACAGGCCGGCGGCTACAGGAGCACAGGCCGGAGGCTCCAGTAACACAGACCGGAGGCTCCAGTAACACAGCCCGGAGGCTACAGCAACACAGGCCGGAGGCTACAGTAACATAGACCGGAGGCTACAGTAACACAGGCCGGAGGGTACAGTAACACAGGCTGTAGGCTCCAGTAACACAGGCCGGAGGCTGCAGTAACACAGACCGGAGGCTCCAGTAACACAGGCCGGAGGCTACAGTAACACAGGCCGGAGGCTCCAGTAACACAGGCCGGTGGCTACGTAACACAGGGCGGAGGCTACAGTAATACAAGCCGGAGGCTACAGTAACACAGGCCGGAGGCTACAGCAACGCAGGCCGGAGGGTACAGTAACAGAGGCCAGAGGCTACAGTAACACAGGCCGGAGGCTCCAGTAACACAGGCCGGAGGGTACAGTAACACAGGCCGGAGGCTACAGTAACACAGGCCGGAGGCTACATCAACACAGGCCGGAGGCTCCAGTAACACAGGCCGGAGGCTACAGTAACACAGGCCGGAGGCTACAGTAACACAGGCCGGACTCTACAGTAACACAGGCCGGCGGCTACAGTAATACAGGCCGTAGGCTACAGTAACACAGGCCGGAGGCTACAGTAACACAGGCCGGCGGCTACAGTAATACAGACCGGAGGGTACAGCAACACAGGCCGGAGGCTACAGTAACATAGACCGGAGGCTACAGTAACACAGGCCGGAGGGTACAGTAACACAGGCTGTAGGCTACAGTAACACAGGCCGGAGGCTACAGTAACACAGGCCGGCGGCTACAGTAACACAGGGTGGAGGCTACAGTAACACAGGCCGGAGGCTACAGTAACACAGGCCGGAGGGTACAGCAACACAGGCCGGAGGCTCCAGTAACACAGGCCGGAGGCTCCAGTAACACAGGCCGGAGGCTCCAGTAACACAGGCCAGCGGCTACAGTAACACAGGCCGGAGGCTACAGTAACACAGGCCGGAGGCTACAGTAACACAGGCCGGAGGCTCCAGTAACACAGGGTGGGGGCTACAGTAACACAGGCCGGCGGCTACAGTAACACAGGGTGGAGGCTACAGTAACACAGGCCGGAGGCTACAGTAACACAGGCCGGAGGGTACAGCAACACAGGCCGGAGGGTACAGCAACACAGGCCAGAGACTGCAGTAACACAGGCCGGAGGCTACAGTAACACAGACCGGAGGCTACAGAAACACAGGCCGGAAGCTACAGTAACGCAGGCCAGAGGCTACAGTAACACAGGCCGGAGGCTACAGTAACACAGGCCTTAGGCTATAGTAACACAGGCCGGAGACTACAATAACACAAGACGGAGGCTACAGTAACACTGGCCGGAGGCTACACTAACACAGGCCTTAGGCTATAGTAACACAGGCTGTAGGCTACAGTAACACAGGCCGGAGGCTACAGTAACACAGGCCGGCGGCTACAGTAATACAGACCGGAGGATACAGCAACACAGGCCGGAGGGTACAGCAACACAGGCCAGAGACTGCAGTAACACAGACTGGTGGCTACACTAACACAGGCCTTAGGCTATAGTAACACAGGCCGGAGACTACAGTAACACAAGACGGAGATGACAGTAACACAGGCCGGAGGCTACGGTAACACAGGCCAGCGGCTACAGTAACACAGGCCGGAGGCTCCAGTAACACAGGCCGGAGGCTCCAGTAACACAGGCCGGAGGCTACAGTAACACAAGCCGGAAGCTCCAGTAACACAGGCCGGAGGCTACAGTAACACGGGCTGGCGGCTACAGTAACACAGGCCGGCAGCTACAGTAACACAGTCCGGAGGCTCCAGTAACACAGGCCGGAGGCTACAGTAACACAGGCCGGCGGCTACAGTAACACAGGCCGGAGGCTACAGTAACACAGGCCGGCGGCTACAGGAGCACAGGCCGGAGGCTCCAGTAACACAGGGTGGGGGCTACAGTAACACAGGCCGGAGGCTACAGTAACACAAGCCAGAGGCTACAGTAACACAGGCCGGAGAGTACAGCAACACAGGCCGGAGGGTACAGCAACACAGGCCAGAGACTGCAGTAACACAGGCCGGAGGCTACAGTAACACAGGCCGGAGGCTACAGTAACACAGGCCGGAGGCTACAGTAACACAGGCCGGAGAGTATGGTTACACAGGCCGGCGGCTCCAGTAACACAGGCCGGAGGCTCCAGTAACACAGGCCGGAGGCTACAGTAACACAGGCTGGAGGCTACAGCAACACAGGGTGGAGGCTACAGTAACACAGGCCCGGAGGGTACAGTAACACAGGCTGGAGGCTACTGTAAAACAGGCCCGAGGCTCCAGTAACACAGGCCCGGAGGGTACAGTAACACAGGCCGGAGGCTACAGTAACACAGGCCCGGGGGGTACAGTAACACAGGCTGGAGGCTACAGCAACACAGGGTGGAGGCTACAGTAACACAGGCCGGAGAGTATGGTTACACAGGCCGGAGGCTACAGTAACACAGGCCGGAGAGTATGGTTACACAGGCCGGAGGGTACAGTAATACAGGCCGGAGGCTGCAGTAACACAGACTGGCAGCTACAGTAACACTGGCTGGAGGCTACAGTAACACAGGCCGGAGGCTGCAGTAACACAGACTGGCAGCTACAGTAACACAGGCCGGGGGCTGCAGTAACACAGGCCGGAGGCTCCAGTAACACAGGCCGGAGGCTCCAGTAACACAGGCCGGAGGCTGCAGTAACACAGGCCGGAGGCTCCAGTAACACAGGCCGGAGGCTGCAGTAACACAGGCTGGAGGCTACAGTAACACAGGCCGGAGGTTCCAGTAACTCAGGCCAGAGGCTACAGTAACACAGTCCGGAGGCTGCAGTAACACTGGCCGGAGGCTACACTAACTCAGGCCTTAGGCTATAGTAACACAGGCCGTAGGCTACAGTAACGCAGGCCGGAGGCTACAGTAACACAGGCCGGAGGCTATAGTAACACAGGCCTTAGGCTATAGAAACACAGGCCGTAGGCTACAGTAACACAGGCCGTAGGCTACAGTAATACAGACCGGAGGGTACAGCAACACAGGCCGGAGGGTACAGTAACACAGGCTGTAGGCTACAGTAACACAGGCCGGAGGCTACAGTAACACAGGCCGGAGGCTACAGTAACATAGACCGGAGGCTACAGTAACACAGGCCGGAGGGTACAGTAACACAGGCTGTAGGCTACAGTAACACAGGCCGGAGGCTACAGTAACACAGGCCGGCGGCTACAGTAATACAGGCCGGAGGCTACAGTAACACAGGCCGGAGGGTACAGTAACACAGGCCGTAGGCTACAGTAACACAGGCCAGAGGCTACAGTAACACAAGACAGAGATGACAGTAACACAGGCCGGAGGCTACGGTAACACAGGCCAGCAGCTACAGTAACACAGGCCGGAGGCTCCAGTAACGCAGGCCGGAGGCTACAGTAACACAGGCCGGAGGCTCCAGTAACACAGGCCGGAGGCTACAGTAACACGGGCTGGCGGCTACAGTAACACAGGCCGGCAGCTACAGTAACACAGTCCGGAGGCTCCAGTAACACAGGCCGGAGGCTACAGTAACACAGGCCGGAGGCTCCAGTAACACAGGCCGGAGGCTACAGTAACAGTGGCCGGAGGCTACACTAACACAGGCCGGAGGCTACAGTAACACAGGCCGGCGGCTACAGGAGCACAGGCCGGAGGCTCCAGTAACACAGACCGGAGGCTCCAGTAACACAGCCCGGAGGCTACAGCAACACAGGCCGGAGGCTACAGTAACATAGACCGGAGGCTACAGTAACACAGGCCGGAGGGTACAGTAACACAGGCTGTAGGCTCCAGTAACACAGGCCGGAGGCTGCAGTAACACAGACCGGAGGCTCCAGTAACACAGGCCGGAGGCTACAGTAACACAGGCCGGAGGCTCCAGTAACACAGGCCGGAGGCTACGTAACACAGGGCGGAGGCTACAGTAATACAAGCCGGAGGCTACAGTAACACAGGCCGGAGGCTACAGCAACGCAGGCCGGAGGGTACAGTAACAGAGGCCAGAGGCTACAGTAACACAGGCCGGAGGCTCCAGTAACACAGGCCGGAGGGTACAGTAACACAGGCCGGAGGCTACAGTAACACAGGCCGGAGGCTACATCAACACAGGCCGGAGGCTCCAGTAACACAGGCCGGAGGCTACAGTAACACAGGCCGGAGGCTACAGTAACACAGGCCGGACTCTACAGTAACACAGGCCGGCGGCTACAGTAATACAGGCCGTAGGCTACAGTAACACAGGCCGGAGGCTACAGTAACACAGGCCGGCGGCTACAGTAATACAGACCGGAGGGTACAGCAACACAGGCCGGAGGCTACAGTAACATAGACCGGAGGCTACAGTAACACAGGCCGGAGGGTACAGTAACACAGGCTGTAGGCTACAGTAACACAGGCCGGAGGCTACAGTAACACAGGCCGGCGGCTACAGTAACACAGGGTGGAGGCTACAGTAACACAGGCCGGAGGCTACAGTAACACAGGCCGGAGGGTACAGCAACACAGGCCGGCGGCTCCAGTAACACAGGCCGGAGGCTCCAGTAACACAGGCCGGAGGCTCCAGTAACACAGGCCAGCGGCTACAGTAACACAGGCCGGAGGCTACAGTAACACAGGCCGGAGGCTACAGTAACACAGGCCGGAGGCTCCAGTAACACAGGGTGGGGGCTACAGTAACACAGGCCGGCGGCTACAGTAACACAGGGTGGAGGCTACAGTAACACAGGCCGGAGGCTACAGTAACACAGGCCGGAGGGTACAGCAACACAGGCCGGAGGGTACAGCAACACAGGCCAGAGACTGCAGTAACACAGGTCGGAGGCTACAGTAACACAGACCGGAGGCTACAGAAACACAGGCCGGAAGCTACAGTAACGCAGGCCGGAGGCTACAGTAACACAGGCCGGAGGCTACAGTAACACAGGCCTTAGGCTATAGTAACACAGGCCGGAGACTACAATAACACAAGACGGAGGCTACAGTAACACTGGCCGGAGGCTACACTAACACAGGCCTTAGGCTATAGTAACACAGGCTGTAGGCTACAGTAACACAGGCCGGAGGCTACAGTAACACAGGCCGGCGGCTACAGTAATACAGACCGGAGGATACAGCAACACAGGCCGGAGGGTACAGCAACACAGGCCAGAGACTGCAGTAACACAGACTGGTGGCTACACTAACACAGGCCTTAGGCTATAGTAACACAGGCCGGAGACTACAGTAACACAAGACGGAGATGACAGTAACACAGGCCGGAGGCTACGGTAACACAGGCCAGCGGCTACAGTAACACAGGCCGGAGGCTCCAGTAACACAGGCCGGAGGCTCCAGTAACACAGGCCGGAGGCTACAGTAACACAAGCCGGAAGCTCCAGTAACACAGGCCGGAGGCTACAGTAACACGGGCTGGCAGCTACAGTAACACAGTCCGGAGGCTCCAGTAACACAGGCCGGAGGCTACAGTAACACAGGCCGGCGGCTACAGTAACACAGGCCGGAGGCTACAGTAACACAGGCCGGCGGCTACAGGAGCACAGGCCGGAGGCTCCAGTAACACAGGGTGGGGGCTACAGTAACACAGGCCGGAGGCTACAGTAACACAAGCCAGAGGCTACAGTAACACAGGCCGGAGAGTACAGCAACACAGGCCGGAGGGTACAGCAACACAGGCCAGAGACTGCAGTAACACAGGCCGGAGGCTACAGTAACACAGGCCGGAGGCTACAGTAACACAGGCCGGAGGCTACAGTAACACAGGCCGGAGAGTATGGTTACACAGGCCGGCGGCTCCAGTAACACAGGCCGGAGGCTCCAGTAACACAGGCCGGAGGCTACAGTAACACAGGCTGGAGGCTACAGCAACACAGGGTGGAGGCTACAGTAACACAGGCCCGGAGGGTACAGTAACACAGGCTGGAGGCTACTGTAACACAGGCCCGAGGCTCCAGTAACACAGGCCCGGAGGGTACAGTAACACAGGCCGGAGGCTACAGTAACACAGGCCCGGGGGGTACAGTAACACAGGCTGGAGGCTACAGCAACACAGGGTGGAGGCTACAGTAACACAGGCCGGAGAGTATGGTTACACAGGCCGGAGGCTACAGTAACACAGGCCGGAGAGTATGGTTACACAGGCCGGAGGGTACAGTAATACAGGCCGGAGGCTGCAGTAACACAGACTGGCAGCTACAGTAACACTGGCTGGAGGCTACAGTAACACAGGCCGGAGGCTGCAGTAACACAGACTGGCAGCTACAGTAACACAGGCCGGGGGCTGCAGTAACACAGGCCGGAGGCTCCAGTAACACAGGCCGGAGGCTCCAGTAACACAGGCCGGAGGCTGCAGTAACACAGGCCGGAGGCTCCAGTAACACAGGCCGGAGGCTGCAGTAACACAGGCTGGAGGCTACAGTAACACAGGCCGGAGGTTCCAGTAACTCAGGCCAGAGGCTACAGTAACACAGTCCGGAGGCTGCAGTAACACTGGCCGGAGGCTACACTAACTCAGGCCTTAGGCTATAGTAACACAGGCCGTAGGCTACAGTAACGCAGGCCGGAGGCTACAGTAACACAGGCCGGAGGCTATAGTAACACAGGCCTTAGGCTATAGAAACACAGGCCGTAGGCTACAGTAACACAGGCCGTAGGCTACAGTAATACAGACCGGAGGGTACAGCAACACAGGCCGGAGGGTACAGTAACACAGGCTGTAGGCTACAGTAACACAGGCCGGAGGCTACAGTAACACAGGCCGGAGGCTACAGTAACATAGACCGGAGGCTACAGTAACACAGGCCGGAGGGTACAGTAACACAGGCTGTAGGCTACAGTAACACAGGCCGGAGGCTACAGTAACACAGGCCGGCGGCTACAGTAATACAGGCCGGAGGCTACAGTAACACAGGCCGGAGGGTACAGTAACACAGGCCGTAGGCTACAGTAACACAGGCCAGAGGCTACAGTAACACAAGACAGAGATGACAGTAACACAGGCCGGAGGCTACGGTAACACAGGCCAGCAGCTACAGTAACACAGTACGGAGGCTCCAGTAACGCAGGCCGGAGGCTACAGTAACACAGGCCGGAGGCTCCAGTAACACAGGCCGGAGGCTACAGTAACACGGGCTGGCGGCTACAGTAACACAGGCCGGCAGCTACAGTAACACAGTCCGGAGGCTCCAGTAACACAGGCCGGAGGCTACAGTAACACAGGCCGGAGGCTCCAGTAACACAGGCCGGAGGCTACAGTAACAGTGGCCGGAGGCTACACTAACACAGGCCGGAGGCTACAGTAACACAGGCCGGCGGCTACAGGAGCACAGGCCGGAGGCTCCAGTAACACAGACCGGAGGCTCCAGTAACACAGCCCGGAGGCTACAGCAACACAGGCCGGAGGCTACAGTAACATAGACCGGAGGCTACAGTAACACAGGCCGGAGGGTACAGTAACACAGGCTGTAGGCTCCAGTAACACAGGCCGGAGGCTGCAGTAACACAGACCGGAGGCTCCAGTAACACAGGCCGGAGGCTACAGTAACACAGGCCGGAGGCTCCAGTAACACAGGCCGGAGGCTACGTAACACAGGGCGGAGGCTACAGTAATACAAGCCGGAGGCTACAGTAACACAGGCCGGAGGCTACAGCAACGCAGGCCGGAGGGTACAGTAACAGAGGCCAGAGGCTACAGTAACACAGGCCGGAGGCTCCAGTAACACAGGCCGGAGGGTACAGTAACACAGGCCGGAGGCTACAGTAACACAGGCCGGAGGCTCCAGTAACACAGGCCGGCGGCTACAGTAACACAGGCCGGAGGCTACAGTAACACAGGCCGGCGGCTACAGTAATACAGGCCGGAGGCTACAGTAACACAGGCCGGAGGGTGCAGTAACACAGGCCGTAGGCTACAGTAACACAGGCCGGAGGCTACAGTAACACAGGCCGGCGGCTACAGTAATACAGACCGGAGGATACAGCAACACAGGCCGGAGGGTACAGCAACACAGGCCAGAGACTGCAGTAACACAGACTGGTGGCTACACTAACACAGGCCTTAGGCTATAGTAACACAGGCCGGAGACTACAGTAACACAAGACGGAGATGACAGTAACACAGGCCGGAGGCTACGGTAACACAGGCCAGCGGCTACAGTAACACAGGCCGGAGGCTCCAGTAACACAGGCCGGAGGCTCCAGTAACACAGGCCGGAGGCTACAGTAACACAAGCCGGAAGCTCCAGTAACACAGGCCGGAGGCTACAGTAACACGGGCTGGCGGCTACAGTAACACAGGCCGGCAGCTACAGTAACACAGTCCGGAGGCTCCAGTAACACAGGCCGGAGGCTACAGTAACACAGGCCGGCGGCTACAGTAACACAGGCCGGAGGCTACAGTAACACAGGCCGGCGGCTACAGGAGCACAGGCCGGAGGCTCCAGTAACACAGGGTGGGGGCTATAGTAACACAGGCCGGAGGCTACAGTAACACAAGCCAGAGGCTACAGTAACACAGGCCGGAGAGTACAGCAACACAGGCCGGAGGGTACAGCAACACAGGCCAGAGACTGCAGTAACACAGGCCGGAGGCTACAGTAACACAGGCCGGAGGCTACAGTAACACAGGCCGGAGGCTACAGTAACACAGGCTGGAGGCTACAGCAACACAGGGTGGAGGCTACAGTAACACAGGCCCGGAGGGTACAGTAACACAGGCTGGAGGCTACTGTAACACAGGCCCGAGGCTCCAGTAACACAGGCCCGGAGGGTACAGTAACACAGGCCGGAGGCTACAGTAACACAGGCCCGGGGGGTACAGTAACACAGGCTGGAGGCTACAGCAACACAGGGTGGAGGCTACAGTAACACAGGCCGGAGAGTATGGTTACACAGGCCGGAGGCTACAGTAACACAGGCCGGAGAGTATGGTTACACAGGCCGGAGGGTACAGTAATACAGGCCGGAGGCTGCAGTAACACAGACTGGCAGCTACAGTAACACTGGCTGGAGGCTACAGTAACACAGGCCGGAGGCTGCAGTAACACAGACTGGCAGCTACAGTAACACAGGCCGGGGGCTGCAGTAACACAGGCCGGAGGCTCCAGTAACACAGGCCGGAGGCTCCAGTAACACAGGCCGGAGGCTGCAGTAACACAGGCCGGAGGCTCCAGTAACACAGGCCGGAGGCTGCAGTAACACAGGCTGGAGGCTACAGTAACACAGGCCGGAGGTTCCAGTAACTCAGGCCAGAGGCTACAGTAACACAGTCCGGAGGCTGCAGTAACACTGGCCGGAGGCTACACTAACTCAGGCCTTAGGCTATAGTAACACAGGCCGTAGGCTACAGTAACGCAGGCCGGAGGCTACAGTAACACAGGCCGGAGGCTATAGTAACACAGGCCTTAGGCTATAGAAACACAGGCCGTAGGCTACAGTAACACAGGCCGTAGGCTACAGTAATACAGACCGGAGGGTACAGCAACACAGGCCGGAGGGTACAGTAACACAGGCTGTAGGCTACAGTAACACAGGCCGGAGGCTACAGTAACACAGGCCGGAGGCTACAGTAACATAGACCGGAGGCTACAGTAACACAGGCCGGAGGGTACAGTAACACAGGCTGTAGGCTACAGTAACACAGGCCGGAGGCTACAGTAACACAGGCCGGCGGCTACAGTAATACAGGCCGGAGGCTACAGTAACACAGGCCGGAGGGTACAGTAACACAGGCCGTAGGCTACAGTAACACAGGCCAGAGGCTACAGTAACACAAGACAGAGATGACAGTAACACAGGCCGGAGGCTACGGTAACACAGGCCAGCAGCTACAGTAACACAGGCCGGAGGCTCCAGTAACGCAGGCCGGAGGCTACAGTAACACAGGCCGGAGGCTCCAGTAACACAGGCCGGAGGCTACAGTAACACGGGCTGGCGGCTACAGTAACACAGGCCGGCAGCTACAGTAACACAGTCCGGAGGCTCCAGTAACACAGGCCGGAGGCTACAGTAACACAGGCCGGAGGCTCCAGTAACACAGGCCGGAGGCTACAGTAACAGTGGCCGGAGGCTACACTAACACAGGCCGGAGGCTACAGTAACACAGGCCGGCGGCTACAGGAGCACAGGCCGGAGGCTCCAGTAACACAGACCGGAGGCTCCAGTAACACAGCCCGGAGGCTACAGCAACACAGGCCGGAGGCTACAGTAACATAGACCGGAGGCTACAGTAACACAGGCCGGAGGGTACAGTAACACAGGCTGTAGGCTCCAGTAACACAGGCCGGAGGCTGCAGTAACACAGACCGGAGGCTCCAGTAACACAGGCCGGAGGCTACAGTAACACAGGCCGGAGGCTCCAGTAACACAGGCCGGAGGCTACGTAACACAGGGCGGAGGCTACAGTAATACAAGCCGGAGGCTACAGTAACACAGGCCGGAGGCTACAGCAACGCAGGCCGGAGGGTACAGTAACAGAGGCCAGAGGCTACAGTAACACAGGCCGGAGGCTCCAGTAACACAGGCCGGAGGGTACAGTAACACAGGCTGGAGGCTACAGTAACACAGGCCGGAGGCTCCAGTAACACAGGCCGGCGGCTACAGTAACACAGGCCGGAGGCTACAGTAACACAGGCCGGCGGCTACAGTAATACAGGCCGGAGGCTACTGTAACACAGGCCGGAGGGTGCAGTAACACAGGCCGTAGGCTACAGTAACACAGGCCGGAGGCTACAGTAACACAGGCCGGCGGCTACAGTAATACAGACCGGAGGGTACAGCAACACAGGCCGGAGGGTACAGCAACACAGGCCAGAGACTGCAGTAACACAGACTGGCGGCTACACTAACACAGGCCTTAGGCTATAGTAACACAGGCCGGAGACTACAGTAACACAAGACGGAGACGACAGTAACACAGGCCGGAGGCTACAGTAACACAGGCCGGAGGCTACAGTAACACAGGCCGGAGGCTACAGTAACACAGGCCGGAGGCTACAATAACAAAGGCCGGAGGCTCCAGTAACACAGGCCGGAGGCTACAGTAACACAGGCCGGAGGCTCCAGTAACACAGGCCGGAGGCTACAGTAACACAGGCCGGAGGCTACAGTAACACAGGCCGGAGGCTACAGTAACACAGTCCGGGGCTCCAGTAACACAGGCCGGAGGCTACAGTAACACAGGCCGGAGGCTACAGTAACACAGGCCGGAGGCTCCAGTAACACAGGCCGGCGGCTACAGTAACACAGGCCGGAGGCTACAGTAACACAGGCCGGCGGCTACAGGAGCACAGGCCGGAGGCTCCAGTAACACAGGGTGGGGGCTACAGTAACACAGGCCGGAGGCTACAATAACACAGGCCGGCGGCTACAGTAACACAGGGTGGAGGCTACAGTAACACAGGCCGGAGGCTACAGTAACACAGGCCGGAGGCTACAGTAACACAGGCCGGAGGCTACAGTAACACAGGCCGGAGGGTACAGCAACACAGGCCAGAGACTGCAGTAACACAGGCCTTAGGCTATAGTAACACAGGCCGGAGACTACAATAACACAAGACGGAGGCTACAGTAACACTGGCCGGAGGCTACACTAACTCAGGCCTTAGGCTATAGTAACACAGGCCGTAGGCTACAGTAACGCAGGCCGGAGGCTACAGTAACACAGGCCGGAGGCTATAGTAACACAGGCCTTAGGCTATAGTAACACAGGCCGTAGGCTACAGTAACACAGGCCGTAGGCTACAGTAACACAGGCCGGAGGCTACAGTAACACAGGCCGGCGGCTACAGTAATACAGACCGGAGGGTACAGCAACACAGGCCGGAGGCTACAGTAACATAGACCGGAGGCTACAGTAACACAGGCCGGAGGGTACAGTAACACAGGCTGTAGGCTACAGTAACACAGGCCGGAGGCTACAGTAACACAGGCCGGCGGCTACAGTAATACAGGCCGGAGGCTACAGTAACACAAGACAGAGATGACAGTAACACAGGCCGGAGGCTACGGTAACACAGGCCAGCGGCTACAGTAACACAGGCCGGAGGCTCCAGTATCGCAGGCCGGAGGCTACAGTAACACAGGCCGGAGGCTCCAGTAACACAGGCCGGAGGCTACAGTAACACGGGCTGGCGGCTACAGTAACACAGGCCGGCAGCTACAGTAACACAGTCCGGAGGCTCCAGTAACACAGGCCGGAGGCTACAGTAACACAGGCCGGAGGCTCCAGTAACACAGGCCGGAGGCTACCGTAACAGTGGCCGGAGGCTACACTAACACAGGCCGGAGGCTACAGTAACACAGGCCGGCGGCTACAGGAGCACAGGCCGGAGGCTCCAGTAACACAGACCGGAGGCTCCAGTAACACAGCCCGGAGGCTACAGCAACACAGGCCGGAGGCTACAGTAACATAGACCGGAGGCTACAGTAACACAGGCCGGAGGGTACAGTAACACAGGCTGTAGGCTCCAGTAACACAGGCCGGAGGCTGCAGTAACACAGACCGGAGGCTCCAGTAACACAGGCCGGAGGCTACAGTAACACAGGCCGGAGGCTCCAGTAACACAGGCCGGAGGCTACGTAACACAGGGCGGAGGCTACAGTAATACAAGCCGGAGGCTACAGTAACACAGGCCGGAGGCTACAGCAACGCAGGCCGGAGGGTACAGTAACAGAGGCCAGAGGCTACAGTAACACAGGCCGGAGGCTCCAGTAACACAGGCCGGAGGGTACAGTAACACAGGCCGGAGGCTACAGTAACACAGGCCGGAGGCTACATCAACACAGGCCGGAGGCTCCAGTAACACAGGCCGGAGGCTACAGTAACACAGGCCGGAGGCTACAGTAACACAGGCCGGACTCTACAGTAACACAGGCCGGCGGCTACAGTAATACAGGCCGTAGGCTACAGTAACACAGGCCGGAGGCTACAGTAACACAGGCCGGCGGCTACAGTAATACAGACCGGAGGGTACAGCAACACAGGCCGGAGGCTACAGTAACATAGACCGGAGGCTACAGTAACACAGGCCGGAGAGTACAGCAACACAGGCCGGAGGGTACAGCAACACAGGCCAGAGTCTGCAGTAACACAGGCCGGAGGCTACAGTAACACAGGCCGGAGGCTACAGTAACACAGGCCGGAGGCTACAGTAACACAGGCCGGAGAGTATGGTTACACAGGCCGGCGGCTCCAGTAACACAGGCCGGAGGCTCCAGTAACACAGGCCGGAGGCTACAGTAACACAGGCTGGAGGCTACAGCAACACAGGGTGGAGGCTACAGTAACACAGGCCCGGAGGGTACAGTAACACAGGCTGGAGGCTACTGTAACACAGGCCCGAGGCTCCAGTAACACAGGCCCGGAGGGTACAGTAACACAGGCCGGAGGCTACAGTAACACAGGCCCGGGGGGTACAGTAACACAGGCTGGAGGCTACAGCAACACAGGGTGGAGGCTACAGTAACACAGGCCGGAGAGTATGGTTACACAGGCCGGAGGCTACAGTAACACAGGCCGGAGAGTATGGTTACACAGGCCGGAGGGTACAGTAATACAGGCCGGAGGCTGCAGTAACACAGACTGGCAGCTACAGTAACACTGGCTGGAGGCTACAGTAACACAGGCCGGAGGCTGCAGTAACACAGACTGGCAGCTACAGTAACACAGGCCGGGGGCTGCAGTAACACAGGCCGGAGGCTCCAGTAACACAGGCCGGAGGCTCCAGTAACACAGGCCGGAGGCTGCAGTAACACAGGCCGGAGGCTCCAGTAACACAGGCCGGAGGCTGCAGTAACACAGGCTGGAGGCTACAGTAACACAGGCCGGAGGTTCCAGTAACTCAGGCCAGAGGCTACAGTAACACAGTCCGGAGGCTGCAGTAACACTGGCCGGAGGCTACACTAACTCAGGCCTTAGGCTATAGTAACACAGGCCGTAGGCTACAGTAACGCAGGCCGGAGGCTACAGTAACACAGGCCGGAGGCTATAGTAACACAGGCCTTAGGCTATAGAAACACAGGCCGTAGGCTACAGTAACACAGGCCGTAGGCTACAGTAATACAGACCGGAGGGTACAGCAACACAGGCCGGAGGGTACAGTAACACAGGCTGTAGGCTACAGTAACACAGGCCGGAGGCTACAGTAACACAGGCCGGAGGCTACAGTAACATAGACCGGAGGCTACAGTAACACAGGCCGGAGGGTACAGTAACACAGGCTGTAGGCTACAGTAACACAGGCCGGAGGCTACAGTAACACAGGCCGGCGGCTACAGTAATACAGGCCGGAGGCTACAGTAACACAGGCCGGAGGGTACAGTAACACAGGCCGTAGGCTACAGTAACACAGGCCAGAGGCTACAGTAACACAAGACAGAGATGACAGTAACACAGGCCGGAGGCTACGGTAACACAGGCCAGCGGCTACAGTAACACAGGCCGGAGGCTCCAGTAACGCAGGCCGGAGGCTACAGTAACACAGGCCGGAGGCTCCAGTAACACAGGCCGGAGGCTACAGTAACACGGGCTGGCGGCTACAGTAACACAGGCCGGCAGCTACAGTAACACAGTCCGGAGGCTCCAGTAACACAGGCCGGAGGCTACAGTAACACAGGCCGGAGGCTCCAGTAACACAGGCCGGAGGCTACAGTAACAGTGGCCGGAGGCTACACTAACACAGGCCGGAGGCTACAGTAACACAGGCCGGCGGCTACAGGAGCACAGGCCGGAGGCTCCAGTAACACAGACCGGAGGCTCCAGTAACACAGCCCGGAGGCTACAGCAACACAGGCCGGAGGCTACAGTAACATAGACCGGAGGCTACAGTAACACAGGCCGGAGGGTACAGTAACACAGGCTGTAGGCTCCAGTAACACAGGCCGGAGGCTGCAGTAACACAGACCGGAGGCTCCAGTAACACAGGCCGGAGGCTACAGTAACACAGGCCGGAGGCTCCAGTAACACAGGCCGGAGGCTACGTAACACAGGGCGGAGGCTACAGTAATACAAGCCGGAGGCTACAGTAACACAGGCCGGAGGCTACAGCAACGCAGGCCGGAGGGTACAGTAACAGAGGCCAGAGGCTACAGTAACACAGGCCGGAGGCTCCAGTAACACAGGCCGGAGGGTACAGTAACACAGGCCGGAGGCTACAGTAACACAGGCCGGAGGCTACATCAACACAGGCCGGAGGCTCCAGTAACACAGGCCGGAGGCTACAGTAACACAGGCCGGAGGCTACAGTAACACAGGCCGGACTCTACAGTAACACAGGCCGGTGGCTACAGTAATACAGGCCGTAGGCTACAGTAACACAGGCCGGAGGCTACAGTAACACAGGCCGGCGGCTACAGTAATACAGACCGGAGGGTACAGCAACACAGGCCGGAGGCTACAGTAACATAGACCGGAGGCTACAGTAACACAGGCCGGAGGGTACAGTAACACAGGCTGTAGGCTACAGTAACACAGGCCGGAGGCTACAGTAACACAGGCCAGCGGCTACAGTAACACAGGGTGGAGGCTACAGTAACACAGGCCGGAGGCTACAGTAACACAGGCCGGAGGGTACAGCAACACAGGCCGGAGGCTCCAGTAACACAGGCCGGAGGCTCCAGTAACACAGGCCGGAGGCTCCAGTAACACAGGCCAGCGGCTACAGTAACACAGGCCGGCGGCTACAGTAACACAGGCCGGAGGCTACAGTAACACAGGCCGGCGGCTACATCAACACAGGCCGGAGGCTCCAGTAACACAGGGTGGGGGCTACAGTAACACAGGCCGGCGGCTACAGTAACACAGGGTGGAGGCTACAGTAACACAGGCCGGAGGCTACAGTAACACAGGCCGGAGGGTACAGCAACACAGGCCGGAGGGTACAGCAACACAGGCCAGAGACTGCAGTAACACAGGCCGGAGGCTACAGTAACACAGACCGGAGGCTACAGAAACACAGGCCGGAAGCTACAGTAACGCAGGCCGGAGGCTACAGTAACACAGGCCGGAGGCTACAGTAACACAGGCCTTAGGCTATAGTAACACAGGCCGGAGACTACAATAACACAAGACGGAGGCTACAGTAACACTGGCCGGAGGCTACACTAACACAGGCCTTAGGCTATAGTAACACAGGCTGTAGGCTACAGTAACACAGGCCGGAGGCTACAGTAACACAGGCCGGCGGCTACAGTAATACAGACCGGAGGATACAGCAACACAGGCCAGAGGGTACAGCAACACAGGCCAGAGACTGCAGTAACACAGGCCTTAGGCTATAGTAACACAGGCCGGAGACTACAATAACACAAGACGGAGGCTACAGTAACACTGGCCGGAGGCTACACTAACTCAGGCCTTAGGCTATAGTAACACAGGCCGTAGGCTACAGTAACGCAGGCCGGAGGCTACAGTAACACAGGCCGGAGGCTATAGTAACACAGGCCTTAGGCTATAGTAACACAGGCCGTAGGCTACAGTAACACAGGCCGTAGGCTACAGTAACACAGGCCGGAGGCTACAGTAACACAGGCCGGCGGCTACAGTAATACAGACCGGAGGGTACAGCAACACAGGCCGGAGGCTACAGTAACATAGACCGGAGGCTACAGTAACACAGGCCGGAGGGTACAGTAACACAGGCTGTAGGCTACAGTAACACAGGCCGGAGGCTACAGTAACACAGGCCGGCGGCTACAGTAACACAGGCCGGAGGCTCCAGTAACGCAGGCCGGAGGCTACAGTAACACAGGCCGGAGGCTCCAGTAACACAGGCCGGAGGCTACAGTAACACGGGCTGGCGGCTACAGTAACACAGGCCGGCAGCTACAGTAACACAGTCCGGAGGCTCCAGTAACACAGGCCGGAGGCTACAGTAACACAGGCCGGAGGCTCCAGTAACACAGGCCGGAGGCTACAGTAACAGTGGCCGGAGGCTACACTAACACAGGCCGGAGGCTACAGTAACACAGGCCGGCGGCTACAGGAGCACAGGCCGGAGGCTCCAGTAACACAGACCGGAGGCTCCAGTAACACAGCCCGGAGGCTACAGCAACACAGGCCGGAGGCTACAGTAACATAGACCGGAGGCTACAGTAACACAGGCCGGAGGGTACAGTAACACAGGCTGTAGGCTCCAGTAACACAGGCCGGAGGCTGCAGTAACACAGACCGGAGGCTCCAGTAACACAGGCCGGAGGCTACAGTAACACAGGCCGGAGGCTCCAGTAACACAGGCCGGAGGCTACGTAACACAGGGCGGAGGCTACAGTAATACAAGCCGGAGGCTACAGTAACACAGGCCGGAGGCTACAGCAACGCAGGCCGGAGGGTACAGTAACAGAGGCCAGAGGCTACAGTAACACAGGCCGGAGGCTCCAGTAACACAGGCCGGAGGGTACAGTAACACAGGCCGGAGGCTACAGTAACACAGGCCGGAGGCTACATCAACACAGGCCGGAGGCTCCAGTAACACAGGCCGGAGGCTACAGTAACACAGGCCGGAGGCTACAGTAACACAGGCCGGACTCTACAGTAACACAGGCCGGCGGCTACAGTAATACAGGCCGTAGGCTACAGTAACACAGGCCGGAGGCTACAGTAACACAGGCCGGCGGCTACAGTAATACAGACCGGAGGGTACAGCAACACAGGCCGGAGGCTACAGTAACATAGACCGGAGGCTACAGTAACACAGGCCGGAGAGTACAGCAACACAGGCCGGAGGGTACAGCAACACAGGCCAGAGACTGCAGTAACACAGGCCGGAGGCTACAGTAACACAGGCCGGAGGCTACAGTAACACAGGCCGGAGGCTACAGTAACACAGGCCGGAGAGTATGGTTACACAGGCCGGCGGCTCCAGTAACACAGGCCGGAGGCTCCAGTAACACAGGCCGGAGGCTACAGTAACACAGGCTGGAGGCTACAGCAACACAGGGTGGAGGCTACAGTAACACAGGCCCGGAGGGTACAGTAACACAGGCTGGAGGCTACTGTAACACAGGCCCGAGGCTCCAGTGACACAGGCCCGGAGGGTACAGTAACACAGGCCGGAGGCTACAGTAACACAGGCCCGGGGGGTACAGTAACACAGGCTGGAGGCTACAGCAACACAGGGTGGAGGCTACAGTAACACAGGCCGGAGAGTATGGTTACACAGGCCGGAGGCTACAGTAACACAGGCCGGAGAGTATGGTTACACAGGCCGGAGGGTACAGTAATACAGGCCGGAGGCTGCAGTAACACAGACTGGCAGCTACAGTAACACTGGCTGGAGGCTACAGTAACACAGGCCGGAGGCTGCAGTAACACAGACTGGCAGCTACAGTAACACAGGCCGGGGGCTGCAGTAACACAGGCCGGAGGCTCCAGTAACACAGGCCGGAGGCTCCAGTAACACAGGCCGGAGGCTGCAGTAACACAGGCCGGAGGCTACACTAACACAGGCCGGAGGCTACAGTAACACAGGCCGGCGGCTACAGTAACACAGGCCGGAGGCTCCAGTAACACAGACCGGAGGCTCCAGTAACACAGCCCGGAGGCTACAGCAACACAGGCCGGAGGCTACAGTAACATAGACCGGAGGCTACAGTAACACAGGCCGGAGGGTACAGTAACACAGGCTGTAGGCTCCAGTAACACAGGCCGGAGGCTGCAGTAACACAGACCGGAGGCTCCAGTAACACAGGCCGGAGGCTACAGTAACACAGGCCGGAGGCTCCAGTAACACAGGCCGGAGGCTACGTAACACAGGGCGGAGGCTACAGTAATACAAGCCGGAGGCTACAGTAACACAGGCCGGAGGCTACAGCAACGCAGGCCGGAGGGTACAGTAACAGAGGCCAGAGGCTACAGTAACACAGGCCGGAGGCTCCAGTAACACAGGCCGGAGGGTACAGTAACACAGGCCGGAGGCTACAGTAACACAGGCCGGAGGCTACATCAACACAGGCCGGAGGCTCCAGTAACACAGGCCGGAGGCTACAGTAACACAGGCCGGAGGCTACAGTAACACAGGCCGGACTCTACAGTAACACAGGCCGGCGGCTACAGTAATACAGGCCGTAGGCTACAGTAACACAGGCCGGAGGCTACAGTAACACAGGCCGGCGGCTACAGTAATACAGACCGGAGGGTACAGCAACACAGGCCGGAGGCTACAGTAACATAGACCGGAGGCTACAGTAACACAGGCCGGAGAGTACAGCAACACAGGCCGGAGGGTACAGCAACACAGGCCAGAGTCTGCAGTAACACAGGCCGGAGGCTACAGTAACACAGGCCGGAGGCTACAGTAACACAGGCCGGAGGCTACAGTAACACAGGCCGGAGAGTATGGTTACACAGGCCGGCGGCTCCAGTAACACAGGCCGGAGGCTCCAGTAACACAGGCCGGAGGCTACAGTAACACAGGCTGGAGGCTACAGCAACACAGGGTGGAGGCTACAGTAACACAGGCCCGGAGGGTACAGTAACACAGGCTGGAGGCTACTGTAACACAGGCCCGAGGCTCCAGTAACACAGGCCCGGAGGGTACAGTAACACAGGCCGGAGGCTACAGTAACACAGGCCCGGGGGGTACAGTAACACAGGCTGGAGGCTACAGCAACACAGGGTGGAGGCTACAGTAACACAGGCCGGAGAGTATGGTTACACAGGCCGGAGGCTACAGTAACACAGGCCGGAGAGTATGGTTACACAGGCCGGAGGGTACAGTAATACAGGCCGGAGGCTGCAGTAACACAGACTGGCAGCTACAGTAACACTGGCTGGAGGCTACAGTAACACAGGCCGGAGGCTGCAGTAACACAGACTGGCAGCTACAGTAACACAGGCCGGGGGCTGCAGTAACACAGGCCGGAGGCTCCAGTAACACAGGCCGGAGGCTCCAGTAACACAGGCCGGAGGCTGCAGTAACACAGGCCGGAGGCTCCAGTAACACAGGCCGGAGGCTGCAGTAACACAGGCTGGAGGCTACAGTAACACAGGCCGGAGGTTCCAGTAACTCAGGCCAGAGGCTACAGTAACACAGTCCGGAGGCTGCAGTAACACTGGCCGGAGGCTACACTAACTCAGGCCTTAGGCTATAGTAACACAGGCCGTAGGCTACAGTAACGCAGGCCGGAGGCTACAGTAACACAGGCCGGAGGCTATAGTAACACAGGCCTTAGGCTATAGAAACACAGGCCGTAGGCTACAGTAACACAGGCCGTAGGCTACAGTAATACAGACCGGAGGGTACAGCAACACAGGCCGGAGGGTACAGTAACACAGGCTGTAGGCTACAGTAACACAGGCCGGAGGCTACAGTAACACAGGCCGGAGGCTACAGTAACATAGACCGGAGGCTACAGTAACACAGGCCGGAGGGTACAGTAACACAGGCTGTAGGCTACAGTAACACAGGCCGGAGGCTACAGTAACACAGGCCGGCGGCTACAGTAATACAGGCCGGAGGCTACAGTAACACAGGCCGGAGGGTACAGTAACACAGGCCGTAGGCTACAGTAACACAGGCCAGAGGCTACAGTAACACAAGACAGAGATGACAGTAACACAGGCCGGAGGCTACGGTAACACAGGCCAGCGGCTACAGTAACACAGGCCGGAGGCTCCAGTAACGCAGGCCGGAGGCTACAGTAACACAGGCCGGAGGCTCCAGTAACACAGGCCGGAGGCTACAGTAACACGGGCTGGCGGCTACAGTAACACAGGCCGGCAGCTACAGTAACACAGTCCGGAGGCTCCAGTAACACAGGCCGGAGGCTACAGTAACACAGGCCGGAGGCTCCAGTAACACAGGCCGGAGGCTACAGTAACAGTGGCCGGAGGCTACACTAACACAGGCCGGAGGCTACAGTAACACAGGCCGGCGGCTACAGGAGCACAGGCCGGAGGCTCCAGTAACACAGACCGGAGGCTCCAGTAACACAGCCCGGAGGCTACAGCAACACAGGCCGGAGGCTACAGTAACATAGACCGGAGGCTACAGTAACACAGGCCGGAGGGTACAGTAACACAGGCTGTAGGCTCCAGTAACACAGGCCGGAGGCTGCAGTAACACAGACCGGAGGCTCCAGTAACACAGGCCGGAGGCTACAGTAACACAGGCCGGAGGCTCCAGTAACACAGGCCGGAGGCTACGTAACACAGGGCGGAGGCTACAGTAATACAAGCCGGAGGCTACAGTAACACAGGCCGGAGGCTACAGCAACGCAGGCCGGAGGGTACAGTAACAGAGGCCAGAGGCTACAGTAACACAGGCCGGAGGCTCCAGTAACACAGGCCGGAGGGTACAGTAACACAGGCCGGAGGCTACAGTAACACAGGCCGGAGGCTACATCAACACAGGCCGGAGGCTCCAGTAACACAGGCCGGAGGCTACAGTAACACAGGCCGGAGGCTACAGTAACACAGGCCGGACTCTACAGTAACACAGGCCGGCGGCTACAGTAATACAGGCCGTAGGCTACAGTAACACAGGCCGGAGGCTACAGTAACACAGGCCGGCGGCTACAGTAATACAGACCGGAGGGTACAGCAACACAGGCCGGAGGCTACAGTAACATAGACCGGAGGCTACAGTAACACAGGCCGGAGGGTACAGTAACACAGGCTGTAGGCTACAGTAACACAGGCCGGAGGCTACAGTAACACAGGCCAGCGGCTACAGTAACACAGGGTGGAGGCTACAGTAACACAGGCCGGAGGCTACAGTAACACAGGCCGGAGGGTACAGCAACACAGGCCGGAGGCTCCAGTAACACAGGCCGGAGGCTCCAGTAACACAGGCCGGAGGCTCCAGTAACACAGGCCAGCGGCTACAGTAACACAGGCCGGCGGCTACAGTAACACAGGCCGGAGGCTACAGTAACACAGGCCGGCGGCTACATCAACACAGGCCGGAGGCTCCAGTAACACAGGGTGGGGGCTACAGTAACACAGGCCGGCGGCTACAGTAACACAGGGTGGAGGCTACAGTAACACAGGCCGGAGGCTACAGTAACACAGGCCGGAGGGTACAGCAACACAGGCCGGAGGGTACAGCAACACAGGCCAGAGACTGCAGTAACACAGGCCGGAGGCTACAGTAACACAGACCGGAGGCTACAGAAACACAGGCCGGAAGCTACAGTAACGCAGGCCGGAGGCTACAGTAACACAGGCCGGAGGCTACAGTAACACAGGCCTTAGGCTATAGTAACACAGGCCGGAGACTACAATAACACAAGACGGAGGCTACAGTAACACTGGCCGGAGGCTACACTAACACAGGCCTTAGGCTATAGTAACACAGGCTGTAGGCTACAGTAACACAGGCCGGAGGCTACAGTAACACAGGCCGGCGGCTACAGTAATACAGACCGGAGGATACAGCAACACAGGCCAGAGGGTACAGCAACACAGGCCAGAGACTGCAGTAACACAGGCCTTAGGCTATAGTAACACAGGCCGGAGACTACAATAACACAAGACGGAGGCTACAGTAACACTGGCCGGAGGCTACACTAACTCAGGCCTTAGGCTATAGTAACACAGGCCGTAGGCTACAGTAACGCAGGCCGGAGGCTACAGTAACACAGGCCGGAGGCTATAGTAACACAGGCCTTAGGCTATAGTAACACAGGCCGTAGGCTACAGTAACACAGGCCGTAGGCTACAGTAACACAGGCCGGAGGCTACAGTAACACAGGCCGGCGGCTACAGTAATACAGACCGGAGGGTACAGCAACACAGGCCGGAGGCTACAGTAACATAGACCGGAGGCTACAGTAACACAGGCCGGAGGGTACAGTAACACAGGCTGTAGGCTACAGTAACACAGGCCGGAGGCTACAGTAACACAGGCCGGCGGCTACAGTAATACAGGCCGGAGGCTACAGTAACACAAGACAGAGATGACAGTAACACAGGCCGGAGGCTACGGTAACACAGGCCAGCGGCTACAGTAACACAGGCCGGAGGCTCCAGTAACGCAGGCCGGAGGCTACAGTAACACAGGCCGGAGGCTCCAGTAACACAGGCCGGAGGCTACAGTAACACGGGCTGGCGGCTACAGTAACACAGGCCGGCAGCTACAGTAACACAGTCCGGAGGCTCCAGTAACACAGGCCGGAGGCTACAGTAACACAGGCCGGAGGCTCCAGTAACACAGGCCGGAGGCTACAGTAACAGTGGCCGGAGGCTACACTAACACAGGCCGGAGGCTACAGTAACACAGGCCGGCGGCTACAGGAGCACAGGCCGGAGGCTCCAGTAACACAGACCGGAGGCTCCAGTAACACAGCCCGGAGGCTACAGCAACACAGGCCGGAGGCTACAGTAACATAGACCGGAGGCTACAGTAACACAGGCCGGAGGGTACAGTAACACAGGCTGTAGGCTCCAGTAACACAGGCCGGAGGCTGCAGTAACACAGACCGGAGGCTCCAGTAACACAGGCCGGAGGCTACAGTAACACAGGCCGGAGGCTCCAGTAACACAGGCCGGAGGCTACGTAACACAGGGCGGAGGCTACAGTAATACAAGCCGGAGGCTACAGTAACACAGGCCGGAGGCTACAGCAACGCAGGCCGGAGGGTACAGTAACAGAGGCCAGAGGCTACAGTAACACAGGCCGGAGGCTCCAGTAACACAGGCCGGAGGGTACAGTAACACAGGCCGGAGGCTACAGTAACACAGGCCGGAGGCTACATCAACACAGGCCGGAGGCTCCAGTAACACAGGCCGGAGGCTACAGTAACACAGGCCGGAGGCTACAGTAACACAGGCCGGACTCTACAGTAACACAGGCCGGCGGCTACAGTAATACAGGCCGTAGGCTACAGTAACACAGGCCGGAGGCTACAGTAACACAGGCCGGCGGCTACAGTAATACAGACCGGAGGGTACAGCAACACAGGCCGGAGGCTACAGTAACATAGACCGGAGGCTACAGTAACACAGGCCGGAGAGTACAGCAACACAGGCCGGAGGGTACAGCAACACAGGCCAGAGACTGCAGTAACACAGGCCGGAGGCTACAGTAACACAGGCCGGAGGCTACAGTAACACAGGCCGGAGGCTACAGTAACACAGGCCGGAGAGTATGGTTACACAGGCCGGCGGCTCCAGTAACACAGGCCGGAGGCTCCAGTAACACAGGCCGGAGGCTACAGTAACACAGGCTGGAGGCTACAGCAACACAGGGTGGAGGCTACAGTAACACAGGCCCGGAGGGTACAGTAACACAGGCTGGAGGCTACTGTAACACAGGCCCGAGGCTCCAGTGACACAGGCCCGGAGGGTACAGTAACACAGGCCGGAGGCTACAGTAACACAGGCCCGGGGGGTACAGTAACACAGGCTGGAGGCTACAGCAACACAGGGTGGAGGCTACAGTAACACAGGCCGGAGAGTATGGTTACACAGGCCGGAGGCTACAGTAACACAGGCCGGAGAGTATGGTTACACAGGCCGGAGGGTACAGTAATACAGGCCGGAGGCTGCAGTAACACAGACTGGCAGCTACAGTAACACTGGCTGGAGGCTACAGTAACACAGGCCGGAGGCTGCAGTAACACAGACTGGCAGCTACAGTAACACAGGCCGGGGGCTGCAGTAACACAGGCCGGAGGCTCCAGTAACACAGGCCGGAGGCTCCAGTAACACAGGCCGGAGGCTGCAGTAACACAGGCCGGAGGCTCCAGTAACACAGGCCGGAGGCTGCAGTAACACAGGCTGGAGGCTACAGTAACACAGGCCGGAGGTTCCAGTAACTCAGGCCAGAGGCTACAGTAACACAGTCCGGAGGCTGCAGTAACACTGGCCGGAGGCTACACTAACTCAGGCCTTAGGCTATAGTAACACAGGCCGTAGGCTACAGTAACGCAGGCCGGAGGCTACAGTAACACAGGCCGGAGGCTATAGTAACACAGGCCTTAGGCTATAGAAACACAGGCCGTAGGCTACAGTAACACAGGCCGTAGGCTACAGTAATACAGACCGGAGGGTACAGCAACACAGGCCGGAGGGTACAGTAACACAGGCTGTAGGCTACAGTAACACAGGCCGGAGGCTACAGTAACACAGGCCGGAGGCTACAGTAACATAGACCGGAGGCTACAGTAACACAGGCCGGAGGGTACAGTAACACAGGCTGTAGGCTACAGTAACACAGGCCGGAGGCTACAGTAACACAGGCCGGCGGCTACAGTAATACAGGCCGGAGGCTACAGTAACACAGGCCGGAGGGTACAGTAACACAGGCCGTAGGCTACAGTAACACAGGCCAGAGGCTACAGTAACACAAGACAGAGATGACAGTAACACAGGCCGGAGGCTACGGTAACACAGGCCAGCGGCTACAGTAACACAGGCCGGAGGCTCCAGTAACGCAGGCCGGAGGCTACAGTAACACAGGCCGGAGGCTCCAGTAACACAGGCCGGAGGCTACAGTAACACGGGCTGGCGGCTACAGTAACACAGGCCGGCAGCTACAGTAACACAGTCCGGAGGCTCCAGTAACACAGGCCGGAGGCTACAGTAACACAGGCCGGAGGCTCCAGTAACACAGGCCGGAGGCTACAGTAACAGTGGCCGGAGGCTACACTAACACAGGCCGGAGGCTACAGTAACACAGGCCGGCGGCTACAGGAGCACAGGCCGGAGGCTCCAGTAACACAGACCGGAGGCTCCAGTAACACAGCCCGGAGGCTACAGCAACACAGGCCGGAGGCTACAGTAACATAGACCGGAGGCTACAGTAACACAGGCCGGAGGGTACAGTAACACAGGCTGTAGGCTCCAGTAACACAGGCCGGAGGCTGCAGTAACACAGACCGGAGGCTCCAGTAACACAGGCCGGAGGCTACAGTAACACAGGCCGGAGGCTCCAGTAACACAGGCCGGAGGCTACGTAACACAGGGCGGAGGCTACAGTAATACAAGCCGGAGGCTACAGTAACACAGGCCGGAGGCTACAGCAACGCAGGCCGGAGGGTACAGTAACAGAGGCCAGAGGCTACAGTAACACAGGCCGGAGGCTCCAGTAACACAGGCCGGAGGGTACAGTAACACAGGCCGGAGGCTACAGTAACACAGGCCGGAGGCTACATCAACACAGGCCGGAGGCTCCAGTAACACAGGCCGGAGGCTACAGTAACACAGGCCGGAGGCTACAGTAACACAGGCCGGACTCTACAGTAACACAGGCCGGCGGCTACAGTAATACAGGCCGTAGGCTACAGTAACACAGGCCGGAGGCTACAGTAACACAGGCCGGCGGCTACAGTAATACAGACCGGAGGGTACAGCAACACAGGCCGGAGGCTACAGTAACATAGACCGGAGGCTACAGTAACACAGGCCGGAGGGTACAGTAACACAGGCTGTAGGCTACAGTAACACAGGCCGGAGGCTACAGTAACACAGGCCAGCGGCTACAGTAACACAGGGTGGAGGCTACAGTAACACAGGCCGGAGGCTACAGTAACACAGGCCGGAGGGTACAGCAACACAGGCCGGAGGCTCCAGTAACACAGGCCGGAGGCTCCAGTAACACAGGCCGGAGGCTCCAGTAACACAGGCCAGCGGCTACAGTAACACAGGCCGGCGGCTACAGTAACACAGGCCGGAGGCTACAGTAACACAGGCCGGCGGCTACATCAACACAGGCCGGAGGCTCCAGTAACACAGGGTGGGGGCTACAGTAACACAGGCCGGCGGCTACAGTAACACAGGGTGGAGGCTACAGTAACACAGGCCGGAGGCTACAGTAACACAGGCCGGAGGGTACAGCAACACAGGCCGGAGGGTACAGCAACACAGGCCAGAGACTGCAGTAACACAGGCCGGAGGCTACAGTAACACAGACCGGAGGCTACAGAAACACAGGCCGGAAGCTACAGTAACGCAGGCCGGAGGCTACAGTAACACAGGCCGGAGGCTACAGTAACACAGGCCTTAGGCTATAGTAACACAGCCGGAGACTACAATAACACAAGACGGAGGCTACAGTAACACTGGCCGGAGGCTACACTAACACAGGCCTTAGGCTATAGTAACACAGGCTGTAGGCTACAGTAACACAGGCCGGAGGCTACAGTAACACAGGCCGGCGGCTACAGTAATACAGACCGGAGGATACAGCAACACAGGCCAGAGGGTACAGCAACACAGGCCAGAGACTGCAGTAACACAGACTGGTGGCTACACTAACACAGGCCTTAGGCTATAGTAACACAGGCCGGAGACTACAGTAACACAAGACGGAGATGACAGTAACACAGGCCGGAGGCTACGGTAACACAGGCCAGCGGCTACAGTAACACAGGCCGGAGGCTCCAGTAACACAGGCCGGAGGCTACAGTAACACAGGCCGGAGGCTCCAGTAACACAGGCCGGAGGCTACAGTAACACGGGCTGGCGGCTACAGTAACACAGGCCGGCAGCTACAGTAACACAGTCCGGAGGCTCCAGTAACACAGGCCGGAGGCTACAGTAACACAGGCCGGCGGCTACAGTAACACAGGCCGGAGGCTACAGTAACACAGGCCGGCGGCTACAGGAGCACAGGCCGGAGGCTCCAGTAACACAGGGTGGGGGCTACAGTAACACAGGCCGGAGGCTACAGTAACACAAGCCAGAGGCTACAGTAACACAGGCCGGAGAGTACAGCAACACAGGCCGGAGGGTACAGCAACACAGGCCAGAGACTGCAGTAACACAGGCCGGAGGCTACAGTAACACAGGCCGGAGGCTACAGTAACACAGGCCGGAGGCTACAGTAACACAGGCCGGAGAGTATGGTTACACAGGCCGGCGGCTCCAGTAACACAGGCCGGAGGCTCCAGTAACACAGGCCGGAGGCTACAGTAACACAGGCTGGAGGCTACAGCAACACAGGGTGGAGGCTACAGTAACACAGGCCCGGAGGGTACAGTAACACAGGCTGGAGGCTACTGTAACACAGGCCCGAGGCTCCAGTAACACAGGCCCGGAGGGTACAGTAACACAGGCCGGAGGCTACAGTAACACAGGCCCGGGGGGTACAGTAACACAGGCTGGAGGCTACAGCAACACAGGGTGGAGGCTACAGTAACACAGGCCGGAGAGTATGGTTACACAGGCCGGAGGCTACAGTAACACAGGCCGGAGAGTATGGTTACACAGGCCGGAGGGTACAGTAATACAGGCCGGAGGCTGCAGTAACACAGACTAGCAGCTACAGTAACACTGGCTGGAGGCTACAGTAACACAGGCCGGAGACTGCAGTAACACAGACTGGCAGCTACAGTAACACAGGCCGGGGGCTGCAGTAACACAGGCCGGAGGCTCCAGTAACACAGGCCGGAGGCTCCAGTAACACAGGCCGGAGGCTGCAGTAACACAGGCCGGAGGCTCCAGTAACACAGGCCGGAGGCTGCAGTAACACAGGCTGGAGGCTACAGTAACACAGGCCGGAGGTTCCAGTAACTCAGGCCAGAGGCTACAGTAACACAGTCCGGAGGCTGCAGTAACACAGGCCGGAGGCTCCAGTAACACAGGCCGGAGGCTCCAGTAACACAGGCCGGAGGCTCCAGTAACACAGGCCGGAGGCTGCAGTAACACAGGCTGGAGGCTACAGTAACACAGGCCGGAGGTTCCAGTAACTCAGGCCAGAGGCTACAGTAACACAGTCCGGAGGCTGCAGTAACACAGGCCGGAGGCTGCAGTAACACAGGCCGGAGGCTGCAGTAACACAGGCCGGAGGCTGCAGTAACACAGGCCGGAGGCTACGTAACACAGGCCGGAGGCTACAGTAATACAAGCCGGAGGCTACAGTAACACAGGCCGGAGGCTACAGCAACGCAGGCCGAGGGTACAGTAACAGAGGCCAGAGGCTACAGTAACACAGGCCGGAGGCTCCAGTAACACAGGCCGGAGGGTACAGTAACACAGGCCGGAGGCTACAGTAACACAGGCCGGAGGCTACATCAACACAGGCCGGAGGCTCCAGTAACACAGGCCGGAGGGTACAGTAACACAGGCCGGAGGCTACATCAACACAGGCCGGAGGCTCCAGGAACACAGGCCGGAGGCTACAGTAACACAGGCCGGAGGCTACAGTAACACAGTCCGGAGGCTGCAGTAACACAGGCCGGAGGCTGCAGTAACACAGGCCGGAGGCTGCAGTAACACAGGCCGGAGACTCCAGTAACACAGGCCGGAGGCTACGTAACACAGGCCGGAGGCTACAGTAATACAAGCCGGAGGCTACAGTAACACAGGCCGGAGGCTACAGCAACGCAGGCCGGAGGGTACAGTAACAGAGGCCAGAGGCTACAGTAACACAGGCCGGAGGCTCCAGTAACACAGTCCGGAGGGTACAGTAACACAGGCCGGAGGCTCCAGTAACACAGGCCGGAGGGTACAGTAACACAGGCCGGAGGCTACATCAACACAGGCCGGAGGCTCCAGTAACACAGGCCGGAGGCTACAGTAACACAGTCCGGAGGCTGCAGTAACACAGGCCGGAGGCTGCAGTAACACAGGCCGGAGGCTGCAGTAACACAGGCCGGAGGCTGCAGTAACACAGACCGGAGGCTCCAGTAACACAGGCCGGATGCTACAGTAACACAGGCCGGAGACTCCAGTAACACAGGCCGGAGGCTACGTAACACAGGCCGGAGGCTACAGTAATACAAGCCGGAGGCTACAGTAACACAGGCCGGAGGCTACAGCAACGCAGGCCGGAGGGTACAGTAACAGAGGCCAGAGGCTACAGTAACACAGGCCGGAGGCTCCAGTAACACAGGCCGGAGGGTACAGTAACACAGGCCGGAGGCTCCAGTAACACAGGCCGGAGGGTACAGTAACACAGGCCGGAGGCTACATCAACACAGGCCGGAGGCTCCAGTAACAAGAAGAAATGGTACTCAAAATTGAGCCAGCGGAAATCTCACTGGACAGAACAATGGAGACAGAGAATATAATCTAAGCGGTGGGTGAATGGTCCCTTGTTCATCTTTGTGTCTTTACCAACTCCTTTCGACAGGTTTCAGAGCTGTCATTTTGTGTGGTATGTATGGCTTGAACTGAACTGAAATTGAAGGAAAAATGCAGTTACTGTTAATGATACAACTCTAACTAAATCCAATGCTTCATCTGGAACATTATTAAAGTCTTCAGCTATAACCAGGGTAACTATGTGGGCAATCGTTCTGCATTTAGATGAGAATACACAGATAGGACCAAGAATTGTAAAACATATTAAAATACTGGAGGAAGAAAAACATTAAATAGAAGAAAATGTACAACAAAGGGGCAGTATGGTGGCACAGTGGCTAGCGCTGCTGCCTCACAGCGCCAGGGACCCGGGTTCCATTCCTGGCTTGGGTCACTGTCTGTGCAGAGTTTGTATGTTCTCCCCGTGTCTGCGTGGGTTTCCTCCGGGTGCTCCGATTTCCTCCCAGTCTGAAAGACGTGCTGGTTTGGTGCATTGACCCGAACAAGTGCCGGAGTGTGGCGACTAGGGGAATTTCACAGTAACTTCATTGCAGTGTTAATTTAAGCCTTACTTGTGACTAATAAATAAACTTCACTGTGTCTGCGTGGGTTTCCTCCGGGTGCTCCGGTTTCCTCCCACAGTCAAATATATCCAGGTTAGGTGGATTGGCCACGCTAAATTGCTCCATAGTGTCAGGGGGACTAGCTAGGGTAAATGCGTGGGGTTATGGGGATAGGGCCTGGGTGAGATTGTGGTCGGTGCAGACCCGATGGGCTGAATGGCCTCCTTCAGCACTGTAGGGATTCTGTGATAAATTCTATGATCTATGAAATTAACTGATCCTGTAAGTGCTGAATCTTACCCTCACTGATACAAATATTTGGAGCCAGGGTATAATCTTTAAAATTAGGTTAATTTGCATATCCAAATTAAAAGCCTCACACTGGGACTATGCAGCAGGTTTAAAACAAGTTCAAAGCAAAATACTGCAGATGCTGGGATCTGAAACAAAAACAGAAACTGCTGGAAAATCTCAGCAGGTCTGACAGCCTCTGTGGGAAGAGAATAGAGACAACAGCCGGAATTTTACTGACACACCCATCCCGGTTCCGGAGGCGGGTGAGGCTCGGAGACGGGAATTCTCCACTGGCCTCAGGGGGAATGGTACAAAGCTCGGGCGGACATGCCGGTAAAATTCCACCCAACGTTTTGAGTCTCGATGCCCCTTCGTCAGAAAGTTAATAAAGTTTTTTAAAAGTTAATATTTTGGATATAGAATCTTCATTACTTGTGAAAAGAGGAAAGGTAGGTTTTAATGTTTCGTTCCCAGTTGTGTAATATGCAGCATGCAATGGTAGGCCAGGAAACCTTCCCTGGGATAAATTGCAGGATATCCCAGGCTGGCACAGTAATTTGTCAGGGGGATTGGCGGGGTATATACATGGGGTTACAGGGATAGGGCCTGGGTGGGATTGTTGTCAGTGCAGGCTCAATGGGCCAAATGGCCTCCTTTTGCACTGTAGGGATTCTTTAATTCTATGATTGAAGGCGTAACTTAAAAGAATATATATATATAACATAAGCTATATCTCTGATCTTCTTCTGTTCTTATAAAGGGGTAAATATGGTGCAACAATTCTCTGTCAATCAATAAACATCTGACTCTAGCTGCTGACAGTTACCAAGAGACTTCCCTTAAAGCAACATCGTGCAATTCCTGTGCGGATGTCCCCCATTGGGCGCTGGAGAGAATTTGAAGGTACAAGGTGGCCATGACCTTTCCTGGCATTGACAAATGTGTCAGGCCTGGAGTTCAGTTCCAGGCACTCCGGCAGCAAGGTACAAAACCCCGTCAGGCCCACAAACCGGTTAATCTGTGCCTGGATGCAGGGGCAAGTAGCGGTGTTAAAATGGGGAGAAGGATCCCAAAGGGTGACAGAAGCTGCAGCCTCGTAGGCCGACAGGCCTCTGTAGAGTTCTTCACGGACGTTAGCAGTGAAATGGGGGAGAGGAGAATCCTCCAGGAGTCACATTCCCTCCCAAGTGAAACTCTTCCTCAGCATCAGCAACATTGTTGAGGGAGGAATCCAGCACTTACTCAGCAATAACCTGCAAAGTGACACTCTGTTTGGGTTCCACCAGGGCCACCCGACTCCTCACCACATTACACTCGGTCTAAATAGGGGCAAATGAGCCGAACTCAAGAGGAGAGGTGAGAATGACTGCCCTTGACATCCAGGCAGCATTTGGCATCGAGAATAGCGGTGAATTGAATACCTGGCAAAACTGAAGTCAATGGGAATCGGGGGAAAAGTCTCTACGGATTGGAGTCATACCCGACACAAAGGTTGTGGCTATTGGGAGTCAAACATCTCAATCCCAGGACATCTCTGCAGGAGTCCCTCAGGGTAGTGTCCCAGGCCCTACCATCTTCAACTGCTTCATCAATGACCTTCCTTTCATCATAAGGTCAGAAGTGGGGATGTTCACTGATGAGTGCCCAATGTTCAGCACCATTCACAACTCCCCAGATACTGAAGCAGACCATGTTCAAATGCAGCAAGACCTGGACAATATCCAAGCTCAGGTTGACAAATGTCCAGTAATTTTCACGCTGCACAAGGGGACCATCTCCAAGAAGAGAGGATCTAACCACTGCCCTTTAACATTCAATGTAATTACCATCACTGAATCCCCCCATCATCAATATCCAGGGCCTTACCATTGACCAGAAATTGAACTAGACTAGCTATATAAACACTGTGGCTGCAAGAGCAGGTCAGAGGCTGGGAATCCTGCAGCGAGTAACTCACCCCCTGACTCTCCAACGCCTGTCCACCATCTACAAGGCACAAGTCAGGGGTGTGATGGAATTGTCTACCCTTGCCTGGATGGGTACAACTCCAACACCCATGAAGCTTAACAGCATCCAGGACAAAGCAGCCCGCTTGATTGCACCACCTTGAGCATTCACTCCCTCCACCACTGACACACCATGACAGCAGTGTGGACCATCTACAAGATGCACTGTAGCAACTCACCAAGGCTCCTTTGACAAACGTATGCTCTCTGCCACCAAGAAGGACAAGACAGCAGATACATGGGAACGACGCCACTTGCAAGTTCCCTTCCAAGTCACTCACCATCCTGACTTTGTTCCTTCACTGTCGCCGGATCATCCTGGAACTCCCTCCCTAACAGCACTGTGGGTGTACCTACATCACACGGACTGCAGCGGTTCAAGAAGGCAGCTCACTACCAACTTCTCAAGGGCAATGAGCTTTGGGCAATAAATGTCGACATTACCAGTGACCCCCACAACCCAGGAAAGAATTTTTGAAGAAAAGGACACAAGTCCCTCGGAGTTTGTATGTTAATGTGTTTGATTGTGTGTCTGTATAGCTGTGGCTGTGTATGTGCTGCATCTGAGACCTGCATAATATTTATGCCAGTGCTGGGCAGTTTAGGGGCCATGGCACACCAGACATTTTGTTAACCGTTGCCCACGTGCAGAGTTGCCGCATTCTGATTTCCATCCATGTAGTTTTTTTCCCACCGGTGTGACTGAAGTGATACCCACGTAAAGAAAGGGTGAGTGTAGTGAGGTGGGTGCGGATTGCTCACAACACTGACTGTGAGAGCCGTACACTCCCTCTGTGTCCAATTAGTAATTATTTCTTTTGCTTTTACCATTTGAATTTGATGACAATTTTATAAAGACAAAATATATAAAGTCCGAAAGACGTGCTGGTTAGGTGCATTGTCCATGCTAAATTCTCCCTCAGTGTCCCCGAACAGGCGCCAGAGTGTGGCGACTAGGGGATTTTCACAGTAACTTCAGTGCAGTGTTAACGTAAGTCTACTTGTGACACTAATAAATAAACTTTTGAAAAACTTATAAATACATGAATGATTAAGCATTTTCTAGAACTCTTTATGAAATATTCAGCCTGTATTAAATGTATTTAATCTTACTCATAGGGTCATGGTTAGTGAACAAGCCTGATTTCAATCTTGTTGCCCACAGAGATGAAGGAGGGACCACTCACTGGCTGAGATTGCCCATCACTGTTTTACACTGTGCTGTGCTGCCATCTGGTGGATGCCACCCTCTCCTGCTGGAATAAAGGAGTCTCCTTTCCATCTGGCAACATCAATGGAAAGGTCAGGATGACTTAAGACATTTAAAGTTTATTTATTAGTCACCAGTTGGCTTACATTAACACTGCAATGAAGTTACTGTGAAAATCCCCTAGTCGCCACACTCTGGTGCCTGTTCGGGTACACTGAGGGAGAATTTAGCATGGCCAATGCACCTAACCAGCACATCTTTCGGACTGTGGGAGCAAACCCATGCAGACACGGGGAGAACGTGCAAACTCCACACAGACAGTGGCCCAAGCCGGGAATCAAATCTGGGTCCCTGGCGCTGTGAGGCAGGCTCCCACAAGCAACACAATCAATTTCTTCCCATACAATTTGTTCCAACACAATTTTAGCAATGCCTCATCAAGCATAAAATGCTCTGCCAGACATTCAGGCAGGAAAATTATACCGTTAAAAAATACTGAAATGGTGCCTTGTTGATGACACCTTGTGGTAGAGTTGTGCTACTGTTATCCAGAAGGAGAAAAAGACACTCAAATCTCCTCTAAATAAAGTACCTTCACTAGAATACCCCTCTTCTTTCTAATATTCAAGACCTGACACATCAGATTACCTTTTTAGAGAACACTCACTCACTACGGGGTGGCACGGTGGTTAGCACTGCTGCCTCACGGTGTCAGAAACCCGGGTTCGATTCCGGTCTTGGGTGTCTGCGCAGAGTCTGCACATTCTCTCCATGTCTGCATGGGTTTGCTCTGGGTGCTCTGGTTTCTTCCCATAGTCCAAAGGTGTGCAGGTTTGGTGGATTGGCTATGCCCTTAGTGTCCCAAGACCGCAAGGAACTACAAAAGGTTGTGAATGTAGCCCAAGCCATCACGCAAACCAGCCTCCCATGCATTGACTCTGTCTACACTTCCCGCTGCCTCGGCAAAGCAGCCAGCAGAATTAAGGATCCCACACACCCCGGACATTCTTTCTTCCACCTTCTTCTTTCGGGAAAAAGGTACAAAAGTCTGAGGTCATGTACCAGCCGACTCAAGAACAGCTTCTTCCCTGCTGCTGTCAGACTTTTGAATGGACCTACCTTGCATTAAGTTGATCTTTCTCTACACCCTAGCTATGACTGTAATACTACATTCTGCACTCTCTCCTTTCCTTCTCTATGAATGGTATGTTTTGTCTGTATAGCACGCAAGAAACAATACTTTTCACTGTATGTTAATACATGTGACAATAATAAATCAAATCAAAAGATGTGTAGGTCAAATGGATTAGCCATGGTGAATGTGTGGGGTTACGGGGATAAGGTGGGAGAGATACTCCGGGTAAGATACTCTGTCCGAGAGTTGGTGCAGACTTGATGGGCCGAATGGTCTCCTGCTGCACTGTAGGGATTCAATGACTCTCAAACAAGGCAGCAATCTTTCAGCAATATCCCAGACAGTTTTCTGGTGAAATGGTTAGAGTAATGTTGGCTTGGGCACTGGGGGAACTCTTCACTGAGCCAAGCACCTACATAAACTACTCTGTGTTAGAAGTGGGATAGGATTAGCCAACAAAGAATAACGTAGATTTCAGTGCTCATTGTACCCTCTTAAATATTGGATCAGCAGGCCCCGCCCAGACCCGGAAGCAAATCAGAATCCCCGCCTCTACTCTGCGCCCATTGGAACAGGGCTCCCGAGGGAGGTGACTATCGCTGTTGTGAGTGGTCAGCTGCCTTGTCAATCAGTGAAATGGCTACATTTCCTGTATAGCAGTGTGGAGCTAAGTGGATTTCAGTCACTGAAAGCAACATGGTCCGCTTCAAGTCCAGGTAATTGTGAACATGGTTAATGTACTCTGTAACTTGTGGGGTAGTGATCCTGATGGAATATAGAGAGTTAAGGAGCTTCTTAATAACAAGCTGTGATTAGTTTCCTAAGGCATGCTTTCACTGTTAAAGCTGTAACCTCCCTCAAGCAGGTAGGACTCAGAATATCTAAAGTGTTCAAGTGTTGCAGCTGCTAAATTAAAGTCAAAGAAATTTCATTTGATCTGCCCAGGGAACATTCATTAAAGATATTTTATTTAAATTACCAAGTGGAAATTGATTCAACAAATCCAAATTTCTGGAGTTTCAGACCTCTACATCTTGATTAGGTAGTTTTAAATCTCAGCCCACATTCTGTTAAAATACATAGAACATAGAACAGTACAGCACAGAACAGGCCCTTTGGCCCACGATGTTGTGCCGAGCTTTATCTGAAACCAAGATCAAGCTATCCCACTCCCTATCATCCTGGTGTGCTCCATGTGCCTATCCAATAACCGCTTAAATGTTCCTAAAGTGTCTGACTCCACTATCACTGCAGGCAGTCCCTTCCACACCCCAACCACTCTCTGCGTAAGGAACCTACCTCTGATATCCTTCCTATATCTCCCACCATGAACCCTCTGAATGGATGAAACAAATTGTGTTGGGCATAAGAACAAAAAATGTTCAATAGGTCAAAGATGTTTGCCGTTAGTGTCCTGGGATTGTGGTCAGTGCAGACTCGATGGGCCGAATGGCCTCCTTCTGCACTGTAGGGTTTCTATGATTTCTATGTGCAGGTTAGGTGGATTGGCCATGCCCCTTAGTGTCAGGGGGATCAGTGGGGTAAATACATGTGGTTACGGGGATAGGACCTGGGTGGGATTGTTGTCAGTGCAGGCTCAATGGGCTGAATGGCCTGGCGGCCGGAGGGGTTAACATTCAGATCTGGGACTTTTCATCAGAACTGGAATGTCAGGGTTGTTTTACCATCTCATCCTTTCTCTCAAATGTCCAAGCACCAACTATTTTAGACCTCAGTGATATTCTAGAATGTATCTGTTGCAGTGGGGAAGATGATGGACTAAACCACAGGATGTAGGAACAGAGGTAGGCCATTCGGCCCAGTGAGTCTGTTCTGCCATTTGATGAGATCATGACTGATCTGATAATTCTCAACTCCACTTTCCCACCTTATCCCCATATCCTTGATTCTATCTCAGCCTTGAAAATACATAACGACCCAGCCTCTACAGCCCTCTGCAGTAAAGAATTCCATGAATTCGCTACCCTCTGAAAGAAGAAATTCTTCCTGACTGTCTTAAATGGGTGGCCCCATACTCTGAGATTATGCCCTCTGGTCCTAGATTCTACTGCAAGGGAACCAACTCTCAGCATCTACTCTGTCAAGCCCCCTGAGAATCCTACATGTCTCAGTAAGGTCGCCTCTCATTCTTCTAAACTCCAATGAGTACAGGCCCAACCTACTCAACCTCTCCTCATAAGAAAATCCCTCCATACCCGGGATTGACCTGGTGAACCTACCCTTGACTGCCTCCAATGTCTGTATAATCTGCTCACAATGGTGAGGTCACTGAACTAGTAACCTAGGGACTTGAGTTCAAATCCCACCGTGGCTGCTGGTGGAATTTGAATTTGGTTAATATGATCTGGAATATAAAACTAGCCTCAGCGTTAGTGACTATTAAACTACCATTGGGTGTTGTAAATCTGCTGTCCTTACCTGGTCTGGTTTACATGTGACTCCCAAGTCCACAACAATGTGGTTGACTCTTAACTACCCTCTGAAATGGCCGAGCAAGACACTCGGCTTGGGGGAAATTAGGGATGGGCAACAAACGTTGGCCCAACCGGCGACACCCACATCCCATGAAATAATTTTTAAAACTCCATGAATATCTAATTATTTTGTTTCTGAGCTCAAAAGGTACCAAACTCAAGAAGGACTAAAAGTCGTAGGCAGAATTGGAAAAGTTGAAAAAGGCGCTGCTGTATTGCAAAGTTACCCTGAACAGATCACAAGGTAACAATCACCTCCTTGTGTCCCGAGGTGATCCTTTGTGATTATGTTGCTTTGTGTACAAGTAACCACCTTCCTACTGGTGTCTGTTACCAAGGTGCCAACTTGTCTGGTTGGGAATGTGAAGGGATGAAGGTCACTTTGGTCTTCCTTGTCTTCTTGCCACAAATCCCAATGCTGACTAACAGCAGTGAGATGAACCAGGGCGTTGGGCAGGGTGTTGACGCTATTTTTAAAAACATTCATTAATTGGCTGTGGATGTCACTGGCAGATTTCCTTCTCTAAAGGACATTAATTTTAAGTTTATTTATTAGCGACACAAGTAAGCTTACATTAACACTGCAATGAAGTTACTGTGAAAATCCCCTAGTCGCCACACTCCAGCGCCTGTTCGGGTACACTGAGGGAGAATTTAGCCTGGCCAATGTATCTAACCAGCACATCTTTCAGACTGTGGGAGGAAACCCATGATGTGGAGATGCCAGCGTTGGACTGGGGTAAGCACAGTAAGAAGTCTCACAACACCAGGTTAAAGTCCAACAGGTTTATTTGGTAGCAAATATGGTATTTGCTACCAAATAAACCTGTTGGACTTTAACCTGGTGTTGTGAGACTTCTTACGGAGGAAACCCATGCAGACACAGGGAGAACATGCAGACGCCACTCAGACAGTGACCCAAGCCAAGAATCGAACCCGCGTCCCTGGCGCTGTGAGGCAGCAGTGCTAGTCACCGTGCTGCCCACAGTGGACCCAGATGGGTTTTGATGACAACCAACAATGGTGATCATTAGGTTTTTAATTCCAGATTTTTATTGAACCATCTGCCATGGTGGGATTTGAACCCAGTGAATTACCCTGGGTTCTGAATTACTAGTCCATAAGATATAGGGGCCGAATTAGGCCACTCGGCCCATCGAGTCTGCTCCGCCATTCAATCATGGCTGATATGATTCTCATCCCCATTCTCCTGCCTTCTCTCCTTATTGATCAGGAACCTATCCATCTCTGTCTTAAAGACACTCAATGACTTGGCCTCCAGAGCCCTCTGTGGCAATGAGTTCCACAGATTCACCACTCTCTGCCTGAAGAAATTCCTCATCTCAGTTTTAAAGGAGCGTCCCTTCACTCTGAGATGGGCTCACGAGTTCTAATCTTTCCCACTAGTGGAAACATCCTCTCCATGTCCATTCTATCTAGGCCTCTCAGTATTCTGTATGTTTCAATTAAATCCCCCCTCATCCTTCTAAACTCCATCGAGTATAGACTCCGACTCCTCATATGACAAACCCTTCATTCCTGGGATCATTCTTGTGAACCTCCACTGGACGCTCTCCAAGGCCAGCACATCCTTCCTTAGGTATGGGGCCCAAAACTGCTCTCAATACTCCAAATGGGGTCTGACCAGAGCCTTATACAGCCTCAGAAGTACATCCCTGCTTTTGTATTCTAGCCCTCTCAACATGAATGCGAACGTTGAACTTGCCTTCCAGTGACATTACCACGACGCCACCTTTTCCCCATTGGTTGGTTGCTAAGAACAGCTGCTATGTAAAATTGTGTGAAACAGTAAATATCTAAAATGTCTGAGCAAACTTGTGACATTTCTGCACATGCAGGTACCTCCTATGTGAGATAGTGTTCGAGAACCCACAGTCCCGCCAGTGTATTGAGGAGAGGAACATCTATAAAACAGTTAAAGATGCAGTCGTCCGAGCGCACGGTGACTTTGGCTTTGGCTGTTGCTCCTTATCTCTGGCAGGTTTGTAATGGAAGCTCCACAAGAATTAAACTAAAAGCTGAATGTATTAGTTTGGAGCGTTGCATTAAGCTGGTATGTTCTGTAAAATTCACTGAAGAAGTTGCATCCCTGTTCAGTAATTTTCATTTCCCCTAGACCAGACATTAGTGTGGGATTTTTTTTGTATCTTGTGTTTGACCTGTGCTGCGATCCCCAGTTTGCACTGAGTTATCTGTTCTCCTGCAGAGCTGCAGCCAGTGTTCCAGTTTGCCACAGTGCCTGTGGGTGAGAATGAGAGAGATTCGGTTAGAGTTCTTTTTCCTGAGCACCGAAGGCTCTTAGAAACTGCATGATGTAAATGCCATGAATGACTCTTGACTCGGACACTCCTCTTTCTTCCTGGAGAAAATGGAGGGAAGGAGAATCCCTACAGTGCGTAAAGAGGCTATTCAGCCCATCAAGTCTGCACCAACTCCCTAACGGATCATTGTACCCAGGCCCTATACCTGTAACCACACACATTTACCCTGCTAATCTCCATAAGCTACACACCTTGGAGCACTAGGGGCAATTTATCATGGCCAGTCCACCTAACCCGCAAATCTTTATCTTACCCAGGCCCACACCCTGCCCTATCTCTGTAACCCTACACATTTAGCATGGCCAATCCACCTAACCCACACATCTTTGGATTGTGGGAGGAAACCGAAGCTCCCGGAGGAAACCCACGCAGACACGGGGAGAATGTGCAAACTCCACACAGACAGTGACCCAAGCCGGGAATCGAATCCAGGTCCCTGGTGCTGTGAGACAATGGTACTAACCACTGTGCCACCCCAAAGTGGAGATGCCAGGGATTGAACCCGGGGCCTCATACATGCAAAGCATGCGCTCTGTCACTGAACTACATTCCCGATTTGCGCCAGTAGTAGGAGTGTGCGGAGCCTATTCATGCCAGGAAGCCAGCTGCTGAGCTGCAGGGGCGCCAAACACGGGTGCCCCGATCTCCCATTGCATTGTGTACAGTTTGTACACAGTACATTGGGAGACCTGTCACTAGCCCCACTCACCACCGCCCCCCCCCCCCCCCCCCCCCGCCCCCCGGTTCACCCCCTTAGGCCCTGCCGGGCCCTGTCCCGACCACCCGTGGGCCTTCCATGGCCTCTGGTCCCACTGGTGAGGTCATCACGTCAGGTCCCCATTGGTGGGGAACTTGTGTGATCCTCGCCGGTGAAGACCTCCACCAGTGAGGGGGTAAGTACAAGTGAGCCCGAACCATTGGGCCCAGGCCTCACTAATCACATTTAAATTGACAAATGAATATTCAAATCAGCTTTGTGCCTGATTTCACCGGCAGAACGGCAAGATCGCAAGAGGCAAGAAACCAGGTGCGAGCCCGATTTTAAAAATTTTTTGCACCCAATCTTACCGTCACATTCATCAACCAATGTGACAAGTCAGAAAGATCACCTCCATGGTACCACAGCAATACTCCTCGCCATTCTGCATCTATTAATGGTTGTGTGCAGGTGCCGTTTAGGATTTTCCTCCTTTTGATTGTCCTGGAATCTTCAGGAATTAAGGATGAATCTACTGGCTTTTGATGCAACCTTTTTTTTTCCTTCGACCTCTTTCACTTCTTACACAAATTATGGAGAGCCTCCAGGAATGCGCCTCGCCGGGGTCTGTAACCCGAGTGTTGCCTAAAGCCTGGAGGAGAACCTCGAATATTGAATCTCCCGCTTTTGAGGGGGAGAGCTGACTGCTGGTAATTTAACCTTTTGTAAATGAGGAGAAACTGTTTCCACCGGAGGAGGCTCAGTAAGACCATAAGACATAGGAGCAGAATTAGGCCACTCGGCCCATCGAGTCTGCTCCGCCATTCAATCATGGCTGATATTTTTCTCATTCCCATTCTCCTGCCTTTTCCCCATAAGCCCTGATCCCCTTATTAATCAAGAACCTATCTATCTCTGTCTTAAAGACAGTCAGTGACCTGGCCTCCATAGCTTTCTGCGGCAAAGAGTTCCACAGATTCACCACTCTCTGGCTGAAGAAATTCCTCCTCATCTCTGTTTTAAAGGATCGTCCCTTTAGCCTGAGGTTGTGCCTCTGGTTCTAGTAGTAACCAGAGGGAATGAATTTAAGATTTATCGCTGCATTCCAGAGGTGAACTTTTTGACATGGAAAATTGCTGCTTTCTGGAATACGCTGTCTGAAAGAGTGGCAGAAATAGATTCAATTGTAATATATATATTCATACACACAATGTAACTAAGAAAATGCTCTGGAATTTAACATTAAATTATATAAGTGGGCTTGTCTCTTATTTTTTACGTACAAAAGCCAACTAGTCTTGTCCCAGCCAGTTTTCACTTTCCTTGAGATGAGAGTAAAGATTAACAGTGCACAGATTCAGTTTGGAACTTTCTTTCAGTCAGCCTGCTTTGAATCCTAAAAAAAAAACCACCGTTAAAATACACCAGATGATACTGACTGTGTTTTCTTTGTCTCCCTCTCTCAGTCAAGTACCTAAATGCCTACACAGGGATCATCTTAATAAGATGTCGAAAAGACTTCTACCGACTGCTGTGGTCAGCCCTGCCATTTATCACCTTCTTGGAGAACAAGAACCAAAGATTCCCATGCTTTTTTAACACATTGTATGTTGGAGGTAAGAATGCTGGCACTTTTTTGATCCAGAATTTGCCATTGAACCATTGCACTTGTCCCAGTTATTGCCTCGTCCACTAGGTATATCTAGTGCTGCTTCTTCTCCACCTTTTTGTCTTAAATCCCTATATTCCTAATATTTGTAAAGTTATCTGTCCTTTTTAAGAGAGCACTGTTAATCATAATGAGTTTTGGTCCTTTTAAGGTACTATCCGAACCTGCCAGAAGTTCCTCATCCAGTATAACCGCAAGCAGTTACTGCTTCTCCTAAAAGATTGTAAAACTAAAGGTGAGGAAATTTTACTTTTGAGTTGGTATTTTCAGAGGCCGCCCGTCCCCACTGCCTGTCGCTTTCAAAACAACTTCAAAATCAGCTTAAATGCAAATTACTGCGGATGCTGGAATCTGAAACCAAAAGAGAAAATGTTGGAAAATCTCAGCAGGTCTGGCAGCATCTGTAAGGAGAGAAAAGAGCTGACGTTTCAAGTCCAGATGGCCCTTTGTCAAAGCTAAAAGGCATAGAAAGTGGGAGGTATTTATACTGTAGGGTGAGGGGATGAAAGATGTCATAGCCACAAAAACAAGAGGAAAGGTTGCTATTGTTTTTGTGGCTATGATTCATCTTTCATTCCCTCACCCTACAGTATAAATATCTCCAACTTTCTATGCCTTTTAACTTTGACTAAGGGTCATGTGGACTCAAAACGTCAGCTCTTTTCTCTCCTTACAGATGCTGCCAGACCTGCTGAGATTTGCCAGCATTTTGTCTTTGGGTTCAAAATCAGCTTGGTTGTTTTAAATGCTGTGATGTGTCTGGGTCCTGTTTACAGGGTACCTCTGGCGCAAATTATATCACATTGACAGAGAGCTAAAGGAAGCTAAATGATTATAGGCAGCATGGTTGCACAGTGGCTAGCACTGCTGCCTCATAACACCAGGGACCCAGGTTCAATTCTGGCCTTGGGTAACTGTGTGGAGTTTGCACATTCTCCCCGTGTCTGCGTGGGTTTCCTCCGGGTGCTTCCTCTCACAGTCCAAAGATGTGTAGGTTAGGTGGATTGGCTGTGCTAAATTGCCCCTTAGTGTCCCAACATGTGTAGTTTTGAGGATTAGCAGGGTCAATATGAGTGGTTACGGGGATAGAACAGCATCCCCCTCTCCCTGCCCTATGATCTCTGCTGACCTCCCAATAACTTGGCTGTTTGTGAGAAGCAATGTTAAGGAAATAAATCAGCCAGAGTTCCTTAAGAATTGAATATGATTGTGTCTTGGCTATGATAAAACCACTGGTTAAATCAGCTACTGCCACGCACTCTGTGCTTACAAGGAGAATTAGCACTTGGGCTGGCTGCAAGAGAAACTGTCCAACAATGCAGCAACCGCTTCGGAGGTGGAGAAAAATATAGACAGGAAAAAGAGCTCTAAAGTGGATGACTGAGATAAAATAACTTTTTTGTATTTTTTCACCCATCCAAACAGGTGTCGAGTGTCCTTAACCTTTTTGTTCCTTCCTTTCAGGGGAGAGGGAATCTGTTCAAAGATCTATCTTGAGTTGTTCAGTAAAGGAACTGGAGGAATCAGATGATTAAATATCTTTTGAAAACAAATCACTGGGTAACTGTGAAGAACTACTTCCTCCCTTGTACAATTTCAAGGTGTTTGGCTGCAATACAAACTGCTTGTAAGATGTGTAATTTACAGCTGATTTATAGAGCTCACATCCATGAACAGGCACAAAGGGCAACATCTCCAACTGCACTATTGCACAATTCCCATTTTCATTACAAGGCTGTCTTGTTGCTACAATATTGAAATATGAAACATTCCAACAATCCTTGCCAATAAGGGACATCAATACGAGTGCAGCACACCATTACTATTGGATGCTGATCCTTGTGGGCACAGTCCCATCCAGGAATGTGGAATCACTGGTCTGCAACCATTTTTTTATTAAAATGTGTGTTTTGCTGGCCTTTGACCTTTACAAAAATTGAGACACCTAAGCACTCCATCTTCAGTAGACAGAACATCAGCCATGATAGGAAACAATGTTTTTTTTAAATCACTGGTTTATATATGTAAATGCTACTGGTATGTGTGCAAGTGATTATCTACAGCATACTGCATTTTTGCAAATCTTGCCTTGTGTACAAACTATTGGATTTAAACAGCTACAAAATTAGATATTTTAATTTGACTTGGCCTATTACATTTGTAAATTTTATGAAACCCAAGATTAAAAATACTGCCAGTGTTAAGGATCGATTACAAATCAATAATCTGCACACTTCTGCTTTTTCTTGGCTATTTATTTCCTTCCATCACAGCAAGTTTAAAAATTCTTTCATGGGATAGGGGTGTTGCTGGCAAATTGTTGCCCATTAACATTGAGCTACTGCAGTCTATTCTGTTATAGTTTGGTAAGCCATTTCAGTGGGTAGATAGTCAACTTCTGGAGTCCCAGTAGCCAGACTGGGTAAAGGTGGCAGATTTCCTTCCTTAAAAGGGCATTAGTGAATTAATTGGTTTCTGACAATTCCATGGTTACCATTAAGACAAGCTTTGAATTCATGTTTTCATAGAATTCATATTCCACCGAGGTGGAATTTAAACCCATAGCCCCAGATTAGCCTGGATTACCACAACTTCCCTAGCCATCTTGAATTCAGTTAGGACTTTATAGCTTTACTAATTTAGCTACTGCATACAGATATTGAATTACAAGTGTAAATTTAAACAAACTACAGAATGATCCAAAAAAGGAAACATTTAATTTTCAGCAGGCAAAAAATCTAACTGGTATCTAGTGTTAATTCTCACTATGAACCAGCCTGTTTGATCTCAAACTGATCAACTAACCCCCATCCTCTTGTGCCAAAGACCACCTAATCGTAGGCTGAATGGCTTCCTGCACTGTAGGGATTCTATACACCAACCACAATCCTACCCATGCCCTATTCCTGTAACCCCACATATTTACCCTGCGAATCCCCCTGACACTAGGGTTTAGTATAGCCAATCAACCTAATCCGCACATCTTTGGACTGTGGGAAGAAACCCACACAGACACAGGGAGAATGTGCAAACTCCATATAGTGATTCAAGACTGGAATTGAACCTGGATCCCTGGTGCTGAGGCAGCAGTGCTAACCACTGTGCCACCTTCATAACACCCAGCTCTGCAAATTCAGCTGACCAGCCAGTGATATTCCTATTCATGCCTTTTGTCATGTCTGAACTTCCCTATTGAAAGGCTCTGCTGGAATTCATTGAAGCTTGACTACCTTGTACAAAGAAAACTGCCTACTGCTTACCTAGCACTACATCCTGTTCTTGACCTACATTGGCTGCTGGACCAGATCCCAGCCCAATCCTCATCCATGGAGTTGCATCCTTTCCGGCAGCACTCTTCTGTTTCTCTCCACGATGAGCCCCACACTACAACCCTCCAATGCATCTCTCCTTTGAGTGAATGGCACTTTGGCAATTTTCTCCCTAAACTTCCCCACCCCATACCAATCATTTGGGCTCCTCATGATTCAGCAACTATTGTCTGATTTTATCACATTTCTATGAATGTATAACAGAACACAGTGGCTATTTTAATCAGACAAGTCATCCAGAGCAGTGACCTGGAAACGAGTTCAAATTCCATCCCAGAGTTGACAAATCTAAATTAAATAATAGACTAAAGCTATCCATTTCAATTATATAACCAAATAATCATTAACTATCTGAATGTGCATTCCATTAATTAAGTTTTATTGCATGCAGCTTTAAGTTGTAGCTTGTGAGATATAACCAAGGTTGCATACTTGGCCGTTAGTAAGACTCCGTCAGAAGGTTGATGGATTAAGCTCCCTCCAGCTCAAACAGGTTAGGTTGTCAATCCAGGGCTTAACTGCTGAGGATTTCAGAGCAATCCTTAAAATGAATTAGAATACTGTCTCAAAGGAAATCGGAAGAAAATATTTCCTTTAATTATGTTGTCCTTGAAACCACAAAAGGGCATTTTCCAAAGTAGTGTTGCAGATATGTGTACAAACCTACAGGAACATGAAATTAAATATGCACAGAAGTATGAAAGTGTCTCAGCTCCATGTTTTAAGAACTTCCATTTGAGAATATGCTCAGTGTCAACATATAAACTCCTTGAAACCCAGGTCTCACCACAATTTGATTTACAGCATAACGAGCATTAAAACTACTGCATGTTGTGGTTATGGGCCAGAGAAATACCAGTGCTGAACATTCTTTCAATAACATTTACTAAGTGCTGCAACGTATCCAGATACACAGTTCATTGGATGAACTTATCTTCTGGGCCAGTAGCTGGGCGTATCCTGCAAAGTATTTCATTTCAGGAGATTGTGGGTGCTGGGGCCCAGGGGAAAACAGACAGAAAAGTGTTTTTTTTTTCCCCTTGTGCGAATTAAAATTTCACTAGGGCAAGGAGGTTTCCCTGGCCCGATGTGTCAGGATGAATTAAATAATTAATTTAAATGTTCCCTCAAAAACTAAAAGCACTAACAGTGAAAAAAAAACTGGTCATTCCAAGTGATTTCTCCGAGGGCTGTGGTTTATCATGTAGTCAGTGACCAAGACCTTCCTTTTATGGTTTAAGCCAGAAAATCAACAACACACTGCACAAGATTTTTTTATTGCATCTATTTCTCTGCTGTTGCATTAAAGAAAAGTGATGAGTAGAAGTAACAAAGCCAAACTCAACACTTCATTAGATTCTTTACATTCACTTTCTTAAAAAGATACTTCTCAAATTATAATCTTCAAAAAAGGGAAACTCCAGCCATTGTGAATTCATATTTTGACACTAACATAACACCTGACAATATGGTTGGGGTGCAGAGGACAATGTGTGATAATTACAGGCCGATTCAATATGTTCAACATTAATGAACCCGTGTGGTGTGGGGAAGAATATTTTGCAAAACTTCGGTCATATTGGAGAAAGGACAAAACACCTTTTGACTAACTTGGTGATTTAGCTAAAAAGAAAATCGCCTGCCAATTATTTACAAGATAGCTGCCTCCATGGTATAGAGGGTACAAAAAAATAGTATTCCTGGTGAACCTCTACATATAGTGGCAGAAGTTAAGCTTAGGTTTTTACTGGAATTTCCCTCATTTGAAAAGAACCTCAAGTCACAAGCTGTATGAATTGGTTAAGGTGTTCAACCACAAAGCTGTAATAAATTTGTATACATCATAAACAGGAGGCAAACTTTCATTTACAAACCACTCAAACAATTGCCTTCACTGTAATGTGTTATGGGTTTGAAATGCAACCAAAAATTCTTAAAACTATAGCAGCAAAAAAAAAACAAAATCATTTTTGCACAGACAGCAGTGAATGCAAATATAGGCAGTGGTTGCCTATGGTGCTGAAATAAGTAAGACAGGCAATGACTGCCTAAGTTACTTTGTGTGGACTACTGAAGTACTGAAGAGAAGCTTCTGCTTTTTTTTCTTCTTTTTCCCATTCCTCTCTTCTGCAAGAATAAAGGACCCAAAATTAGAGAAACAATTAAATACACATCCTACTTTTAAACTGGTTTAGTCTACTTAATACACTAGGAACATTATTCACCAGCATACTTACACACCGACTACATACAAATGAAACACAGAAGCCAAAGACTGACGATATGTACATCGAGTGGATTTTAAAATAAAAATCTGTACTGTTTACAGCTCCTCAGCACATTCAGAAGAATTCTGTAGGAATAAGTTTCTGACTACATGCTAGCAAACAAAAAAAAATCAACCGTGTCACAGATGGGTTAGATAATGCTGTCAATACCAGATAACTGGGAATTACTTTTTCATCTGCATTAATTAAATTATCTAAACCACAAAAATAAAATGCTGTCAAATACCCTGAATTGCACACTGAAACTTAGTAGGGAGAACAACTTCCATTTTAAGTCTTGAATATTAAGAAAAAAATCTGTGTTGCCCACTGCTGAAATACATGGAGACTCAATTGAGTGCCAATTTCTGTTACGGTCCCAAATACAATGGAACCATAACCGGATATTCTAGAACCCGAGGTAAGAAAATGATAAACTTCCTACTTGTTAAAACCACAAGTAGTATTGGGGAAAACAAGGAGACAGTACAATTCTGCAAGGTGTTAATTGTATATTCATTGCATTTTATTGTGGTGGGGATTAACTGAGGATCACTTGGATAGGCAGAAAATGTGGTGGTTGGAGTTAGGTGTATGTTTTTAAGTGTAACAAAATATACAAATGTGTAAAAAGGGCTCCCAAGTTCATCATTCAACTGGCTTTCTGGAATAGAACATAAAGGAGACATGTAAACAGTTGAAGTACCAAGAAACCCCAAAAATGAAAAAGTGTAAGATAATGCAGGTACAGGTTCCAGATAACTTGGCAATTGCTTCCAGTTGGTAAAGTGGCAATTCTTATTTGGGGGTACATCAGAAATTCTGATTAGTAGATTGCCGATAACAAAGTTTACTGTATCAACATTTATTTGTGCCCTTAAATCAGGCACCATCCTCCTCTACTGAAAGACAGCAAACCACCCTAACTCTTACCTGCACAGAGCTCAGGAACTGCGACTTTATCAAGCTTGAGGAATGCTGCCTCCATGGCCTGACTAAAGGAATTTTGAAAGCTGGGTACAGGTACACGGTCCGAGATATCACTCTCTCCATCGCTATCTGCTGCAGGTGGGGGCATCAAACTGGTTTCTGCTATCAAAACAATTTTTCAGTCAGTATTCCATCCTTCACACTGATGAAATACATCACCACAATTACTGGAAGTCTTGTTCAATGTTTCTAGGTTTAAGAAAAAAAAAAATCACCTTTTCTTGGAGTTACTTTGGGCCAGACTTCTGCTTTAGCCTTCCCATCTTTCAGCATCTGTAAGAAAGAATATACTAACTATGGTGATTAAAGCCTCAGTGTAGAAAGACAATGGTGTTGGAGGACTAAAGAAATATACACAAAAGGAGAGATCAGAAGATAGGAGGGAAAAGGCTGGATCAAGGTGGTGTTTAAAGGAGGGCAGTGACAATGACATGGAAAACAGGCTCAGCATCAGAAGGTTGAAATGGTAGCTGAATGGATAGTAGCTGGTGAAGCAGGTACTCAGATACAACATATGGGACCAGAAACAAGAATTCAATAAGGCAAAATTACAAACTTGAAAATGGAGTTGGAGTGGAATTTGGCCATACAAAATGTGTATAAGGAGTATAGTAAGGGGCTGAGGACATAGCTTTGTGGGGCACCGATGTTAGGGATAAACAGAGGCGGTGTTGCCTATCCTCATTGTTTGTGGGTTAGGAAGTGGGTGATTTTTGGGAGAGGGGGTTGATGATGGCAGCTTTGAGAGGGGGATTCAGTACCTGAGGAAACAAGTTACAAGGTCAGCTAGGGAGTAAGTGGATGGTTCTTATAGGCAAGGGCAGCTTGTAGATGGCACAAAGTCAGAAGGGAAAGGGGAGGGGGAGAAGCCGAGAGTTGAAAGGGTCTTAAACTTACTGACCAAGAGGTCCATGCATTTGAAAACTGGCAGGGACATGGGAAGGGTTTGATTTAATGCCAGTTTGATTACTTATAGGTTCGTTTAATAATAAAATAGGTTTAATTTAGGAACGAAACAGCTCAAGTGTGGCCCAATATGGGTCAGGTGCAAAGCACAGGTTTCCTTAAGTGCTCCAGCACATACCCAATTAATTATGACTAAGATATATCTGAGTAAGATGAATTGCTAAATCATTCCACACTTAATATTTCTACATTATAAAATCAACCCCTCCTCCTAACTGTCGAGGTCTGAACAGATACCACCAAAAATATATGAATCTGTTCAGGAATACAAAGGTATGCAAATTAGGTGGGTTGGTCATGCTAAATTGCCCCTTTAGTGTCCAAAGACGTATAGGATAAGTGGATTAGCCATTGTAAATATGAGTGAAGTTATGGGGATTTGTGGGGGGTGGGGGGGGGGGGCTCTTTCAGAGTGTCAGTGCAGACTTAATGGGTCAAATGGCCTCCTTCTGCACCAATTCTCTCGCTGAAGCATTTCCAGCACAAACCCCTGCTTTTTATAAGCAATAGTCTGCTAATTTTTCAAATTCAATTTGTGCTGTAGACCCATTTTAACTGGAATAGAGCTTTCTCCCAGAACATTCAATTTCAATAAAAGGCGATTTACAACTTCACCAAGTTCCACAAAAAATAAATACAATATAAAATCAAGGGACTAAGTGGTCAAGAGTTGGAGTGTTTTCATTCTCATCTCAAATTTGGATCACTCCTATTTCTTGAAGTCAGAAAAGGTACACCACTTGAAACCAAACACTGTACCAAATTCTATCGTTCGCCCCCAACCGGGAATATCAACACAATCGTTAGAAATGCATCTTTATGCAGTAGAGTATTACAGTTAGACTTCAGAATTGAAATTACCTGAGCAAATGAAGGAAAGTGTGTGTCATCTTCCAAGCTGCCAACACATGGGGAAGGACTCCCTGGACTAAAAGCAAGGGTGGATTGATTCAACGTTGATTCTACAGGAACATTAAGAAGTGATTCAGAAGTATTTACTTCGCTAAGTTCTAACATTTCCAGCTAGGTGAAAACATTACAAAAATAAATCAATTACAGATAGGACGCTTCACCGGTACCTCTTCCCAGTGCCTGCATGATTCACACAAGGACAGATTAGAAGGCGTTCAAGGATTTGTGCTGAGTGCCATGTCTCAGTTCTTGGCTTATTTTACATTTCATCCACAACAAGGAGTAAGATTCACAGCAGCTGGCTATTTATCAGCCCAACCAAATCCCGATCCTAGGGACAGAAAGCAATGAACGTCCATTCTATCCCCTGACTGATCTCAGTTCACACACTGAAGACATGGAAATTCAAACACTTACTGTGAAGCAAACACTGTGCAAGGATTAAACTATGCAATTCAGTTGTGAATTTGCAATTCAATTAAGGCTTTTCAAGCAGCATCTTATCTTTCCTCAAGTCCCAACATGCCCCTTTTTAATTAAAGGAGATTAGTTTATAAAGTAATAGTGTCACAAGTAGGCTTATATTAACACTGCAATGCAGTTACTGTGAAAATCCCCCAGTCGCCAAACTCCGGCACATGTTCGGTACACCGAGGGAGAATTTAGCATGGCCAATGCACCTAACCAGCACGTCTTTCGGACTGTGGGAGGAAACCCATGCAGACGGGGAGAACATGCAGACTCCGGACAGACAGTAACCCAAGACGGGAATCGAACCTGGGTCCCCGGCGCTGAGAGGCACCAGTGCTAACCACGAGCATTTTGGATCAACTAAATGCTGCAAAATCACATTTTGAGGGTAGAAGTTCTTCGCTCAGCAACCTCACCCAGCCAGACATAATAGGTAGCGCAGTCAAGAAAATATTTCAGTGAAGTCTATAAAATAATGAGGGGCACAGATCAGCTAGAGCCAATATCTTTTCCCAAAGGTAGGAGAGTCTAAAACTAGAAGGCATAGGTTTAAGGTGAGGGGGGAAGAGATACAAAAGTGTCCAAAGGGGCAACTTTTTCACAGAGGGTGGTGAGTGTCTGGAACAAGCTGCCAGAGGTAGTAGAGGCAGGTACAATTTTGTCTTTTGAAAAGCATTTAGACAGTTACATGGGTAAGATGGGTATAGAGGGACATGGGCCAGATGTGGGCAATTGGGACTAGCTTAGGGGTTTAAAAAAAGGGTGGCATGGACAAGTTGGGCCGAAGGGCCTGTTTCCATGCTGTAAACCACTATGACTCTATGACTATGACTCTAAGTACAACACTGGATGTGAAATCCTCATTCATTTCAATGTGGGAAAAATACCCAATTACACAATTTGTTGGCTAGTGTGCAGGGAAAGTACTGGAGTTGCATAACTCAGTCAAAAACTCTGTTTAAAAAGGCCAGACAAGCCTTGTCTACTGGGAAAATGAGTGCAATGGGGTGACACCACTGAAATGCTAGCTAGCACATCTAAAAGGACTTCTCTTTACCACTGGTGTGCTGGCACCTGTAGTGGAACTTTGAGATGAATAATCAGTTTTCAAAATATGATACTAAAATATTAAAAATCCAGGTATCAAAAGCAGTGAGGAATCTATTACTCATACAAAACTCAGCTAGAAACACAAACCCCAGGAGTTCTGGACCTCAAGGGGAGGCTATTCCAAGCAGTACCAGGAACAGCTTAAACAGTCAGGCTGCAGCAGCTAGGTACAAAAACATTCACAAAGGCACAGTCATAGTGCTGCAAATCAGCTTCTCCACCGTCCCAGTTTTAGAGGATGAACAGCCAAGCTAAATACAAAATACATCAGAACAGGAAACAATTACAAATGCAGCAAATCCCAAGCAGCACAAAAGGGAAGGTCTGTGATAAGACGACAGGATGATGGTGCAAGGCATAGTGACGCAAGGCAAAAGGAGATAGTGCCCAGAAAAGTAAAAAAAAAGATGGGTCTAGAAGAAGTGTAAATGGGTAAAACAGAATCATGACCAACCACCTAAAAACATTAGGGGCAGCAGTTATCATTTGGAATTGTTAAATTCAGAAGTCAAGTCCAGAAGGCTGCAATGTGCATAACTGAAAGATATGAGGCTGTTCTTCAATTTTGAATTGAACTTTATTGGAATGGTGTAGGAGGCCAAGCACAGGTCATAGTGGGAGTGTGGCAGGGAATTAAAATAACTGGCAACCAGAACTTCATAGTCAGACCTGTGGGCTGAACAAAGATGTGCCACAAAGGAATCACCAAATTTGGTTTATCTGAGACAGCAGTGAGCAGCAAATACAGATACACTAAATTGAAAATAGTACACGTAAATGGGCATTACACGTGGAAGGAGATTTGGATGTCCCGGATGGTGGGAACGAAAGGGAAAAAGGTAAAAAAAGCTGCCTTTCAGCAGAGTGAATTTGCTGCTCACAATGTAGTTCCCTCTAATTGGGGAAACTAAATGCAGATTGGATGATCACTTTGCTGAATATCTGTTTAGTCCGCAGGTGTGACCCTGAGCTTCTGGTCAACCGTCATTTCAATTTTCCATCGCACTCCCAACCCTCACCTCAATCTTCAGCTTCTAACATGGGGAATGGGACTGAGTGGTTTGGGCTTCAGTCCCATGAGAAACATATTGTTCCAATGGAACCAAACACAAGCTGAAACAGCAACTCATCTTTTGATTGGGTAATGTGGAGGCTTCCATTTCGATATAGGGTTTAACAATTTGGGAGGGAAGCAGTGTAGTGATATTGTCACTAGACAAGGAATCCAGTGACTCGGGGTAATTCTCTGCGACCTTGGTTTGAATCTCATCATGGTAGATGATGAAACTTGAATTCAATAAAAAAAAATCTGGAATTAAAAGTCTAATGATAACAATGAAACCATTGTTGATTGTTGTTAAAACCCATCTGGTTCACTAATGTACTTTAGGAAAGTAAAATCTGCCATCCTTACCTGGTCTGGCCTATGTGACTCCAAAACCACAGCAATGTGGTTGACTTAAATGCACACTGCAATGGACTCAATTCAAGGGCAATTAAGGTAGGCAATAAATGCTGGCCCAGCCAGTGATGCCCAAAGCCCATGAACAAAAAAATAATTCTGATCATCTAGATTATGGAGGAGTATGGACAGGGGGAGTAGGGAGCAGCTGTTGGTTACCCTTGGTTGAGGGGTCAATCACAAGGGGGACATAGTTTTAGGGTGAGGGGTGGTAGGAAATTTGAGAAAAAAACTTTTACAGAGGATAGTGGGAATCCAAACTGTAAATATTTAGATGAACACTTGAAATACCATAGCATTCAAGGATATGGAAAGGTGCTGAAAAACAGGATTAGTGCACCTTTAGTGGTAGTTGTCAGTGCAGGCTCGATGGGCTGAAGGGCCTTTTCTGTGCTGTGACTGACTCTAACCACTTCCCCAATCTTCTGGACACCAGATATTAGTTATGATTCTGCTATTCATGCTTACACTTCCTCTGGATCCATCTCTTGTTTCTTCACTTGAATTATCACCCGCTTTTGCTTTGCACCATCACCTCCTCTATCATTTCATCATTCTGACCTTTCTATCTGCCCTTTTGCTTTTTCTCCCCCCTTTCACTTACTTATTACATCGTCAATTTTTCCTAGTTCTGATAAAAAAATTAATTCTGTATCTGTTCCGTCTCTCCAACCACCTCCCCCCCCCCCCCCCCCCCCCCTCCCCCCTCCATCCCCCCCATACCCACCCACCACCACCAAACCAACAGATGTTGCCTGACTGGCTATTTCCAGTCTTTTTAATGATTTCAGATCTCCAGTACTCGCAGTATTTTACTTTTCTATTACAGACCTTTTCAGCTTTCTCCCCTCTTCGTGCCTCTGTACTTGCTTAAAACCTGTTACATTTAATTTTTTGACATGAAACATTAACTTTATCTCTCTCCACAGATGCTATCTGGCCTAAATATTTCCAGCTCACCCAAATAACCACAAAGTCAAACATGTACAATATGAGCCATGAAAACTCACTTGCAAATTGTATTAAAAAATGTTGCTCGAGGAAAGTTTATGCAGAGCAGTATTAAAAAAGCACAACCCAAGCTTCTACTGCAGTACTAGGAATGTGCCACATTGTTAGAAGTACTAACAAGAACTTGATCAGTGATCACCATGTCTGTCTATTCAGGCGAGTCTCATAACACAAAGCAGGGTAGGGGATGGATGAGGTTTAAGTTGTGCATCTTGGCCAACACTGCTCACTCAATTACCAAGACACTTCAAGTGGTCATTCTACTTGCTGAGAAACCTTGTTATAAACAAAACTGGCACCATATTTTCCTGCATGACACTGGACATAATTATGTAAAACAGTTTAAGGAATTTGATAAGGCACTATACAAATTTTCAAAAACAATATTTTCTCCTGAGTATGCAAGTATAAAGCTTCTACCTGCCAAAGAATTGGGGCTGCTGCTAAGGGTAGTGTTGACCGCAAGACAACTTGAAGGAAGAGGGTCATCATCAGGACTGTGTGGGGAAACAATAAACGGTGCAGCTTCTGGAGAAGAGCCACATGCTGGGAACTGCTGGAAGTTTTCCAGGGCAATGTGAACTTCTGGATCTAAATTAGAATAATGAAACTGCATTAAAGAGCCACTCCACACAATCCACATTGGAATTGAAGCAAAGAGAAGGTCACTCGAGTAAAACCAGAGCCTCACATCTGCCTTGCTTTTTGTTTTCTTCCATTTCAATCCTACGCTCTCTTCGGCGTTCATCTCGAGCCTTTTTCAAGCGAAGACATCTCCTTCTGTTCAGATCATCTGTTGGGGAAAATATGATCTCAAATTTCAAAACACCAAACACAGGTCACACAGTACAAGTTCATGATTCAAGTAGCAGGAACAAACCTGAAAACGCATCCAAAGTTTCCTTAGAGATGACAGGTGGCTTCAGAGCCAACTCGCAAATACCAAACTCACAGGTAAGAGGTAGATGGCACAAATAGCGGTGTCTGTGTCGTACATCCTGTGGGCAAAGATACAATGTCATTGAATGAGATTCAATACAACAGTCTTCCATACAATAAAGACTCACAGATTTACATATAGCAAACACACCCAGTATGAGGCCCCCTTGTACTGATTAGACAGCAAATGCACCACAAACAAGGAAGCTCAATCCCTGATCAGTCAATTCCTACGGCAGCAAGGTATTCCTGGACTTTTGGAATAAAGAATTAAGATAAAAGAGCTGCAAGGGTGCAGATTAGAGCAAGGCATTTTGTTTGTAACTCAGTGGTGTGATGGAAAATACTAATCCATGCAATACCGTTTGGAGCTTGAAGACAACTACTCTTCACTACCTCATGGCTAGAGTGTGCTCCGATTAACTTCTGACACAGATGGAGAGAAGACAGCCATTTCATAACTACTGCTCCACTAAAAATGACAGCAACTACCCTTTCTACTTGGGCCTGGATGAGGTCAGTCCTCAAATCTGAGACTTCATTAATCTGGATGGTTTAGTGCCACACCATGCATTTATCTATTGAATTCAAATTCATTGAATCCTGCAAATACAGCAGGCGAGTTCATGAAGTGTATTACAGGTAGAACCTCAACTAATTCCAACCTTGTTCAACATCATCTAATACCTGAAAGGGAGAAATCTGAAAATAAGTTTATTTTGGTGGAAGGGTTTGAGTTTTATCACATATTTAGATCATACTGCTAAACAAAGTGATTGAAAAGAATAGAAATCAAACTTTAATATGAATACATAGATAATAGCCACTCCAAGTATCACAACAGGCATTACAAAACTAATTTCTCAGGTTTAGTTAATGTTCATTTTCTACTAAGTAGCTGAAATCGCCAAGATTTGTTTTAACAGTCACTGACAGGAAGTGGATGTCACTAGTAACGCAAACATTTATTGCCCACTCCTATTTGCCTTCAGGTTGATGAACCACTTTCTTGAACTGCTGCAGTCCATGTGGTGAAGGTACTCCAACAGTAGTTAGGGAGGAAGTTCCAGGATTTTGACCCAGTGACATTGAAAGAAATGTAATATATTTTCAAGTCAGGATAGTGGGGGTTGGGAATGGAACATGCAGATGGTGGTATTCCCACATGCCTGTTGCCCTTGTACTTCAGGGTGATGGGAGTCACAGGTTTTAAGGCACTGCTGAAGCCTTGACCAAGCTATTAAAGTTATTATGGGTGTAGTATGGGATGTCAATCAAGATTATTGCTTATCCTTGGTGGTGTCGAACTAGTGTTCTTGGAGCTGTATTAATCTAGGTGGTAGTGTAGTGGTATGAGACCAAGCTAATGGTGAAATTTGATAAAAAACTGGAATACCATGAAACCAGTCAATTGTTGTAAATATCCATCTGGTTCACTAATGTCCTTTAGGGAAGGAAATCTGCTGTCCTTACCTGGTCTGACCTACATGTGACTCCAGATCCCCGGCAATGTGGTTGACATGCCAGTTCAGGGGCAATTAAGAATGGGGCAATAAATGCTGGCCCAGCCAACACCACTGATATCCATGAAAGGGTAAAAATGCAACAAGCATTCAAGCATTTAGTTCAGACGGAATGGAATGCCTTACTGTCGTAGACAGTGAAACGTGTACTCCGTTTCAACTTTCTCAGCAAGCTAGCCTAAAAGGCAGTTTGTCCTAAAAATGCTAGTAATTGGTGCAGGCTTGAAGAGCCAAGAGCCTGTTTTCCTGTGCTGTAATTTTCTTTGTTCATACTTCTGACTTTCAGATGATGCTTTGGATCTTGGGAGGGAAAGTCATTAATGAAGCAGCAGATCTTTGGGCCTCGGATACTACCCCAAGGAACTTCTTAATCCCCAGGACATCACTGCAGAAAGCCAATCATAATTTACCCTAGAAAGATTTCAGCTTGAGACTTCCCCACCTACCCTTTCCCCCTGGCTCCTTAATGCCACACTCACATGTTACCTTAATGTCAAGGGAAGCCAACTTTGACCTCATCTCTAGAATCCAGCTCTTTTCAGCACTGCAGCAGGTGCCTTAGTTACTTTATCACAAGCTGGATTGGTAATCTTAAGTTTCTAAGTGGAATTTTAAACAACTTCAAGGTGTTCAAAAAAAGTTATAATTTCAACACAAACTGCCAAATAAGGAATCATGGGACAGTTGGTGTGTGCTGCTGTTGTGCACAATGTAAACCAAGATTGGAATTAAGGTATGCAGTGGGAAAGCACAAGACTATCCTCTTACTGCCTGTATTCTACTGACCCAATAACAGTGGATCCCAACGCTAGATTCCAAAAAGTGACAGAAATGCTCTAGTGATGTTCACCAGGAGTACAAAGTGTTCAAATTTATAAATTCAAATACCTCAGTCATTGAATGCCCAACAATCTCTACCACTGCCGCTGTGATCTTCTCTGGACAGTTCTCCAGATTCCCATATTCCTTCACCAGACATCGCACGTTAACTGGGCTCAGAAACATATATTGTCCATCCTCCGCTGAAAAACAATGAAATTAGTTTTTTTTATTCATTCGTGGGACATGGGCGTCACTGGCTGGCCAGCGTTTATTGCCCATCCCTAGTTGCCAGAGGGCAGTTGAGTGTCAACCATATTGCTGTGGCTCTGGAGTCACATGTAGGCCAGACAGCAGATTTCCTTCCCTAAAGGACATTAGTGAACCAGATGGGTTTTTCTGACAATCGACAATGGTTTCACGGTCATCAGTAGATTCTTAATTCCAGATATTTTTTATTGAATTCAAATTCCACCATCTGCCACGACAAGATTCAAACCCAGGTCCCCAAAACTGAGTTTCTGGATTAATAGTCTAGCGATAATACCACTTGGGCATCGCCTCCCCAGTCTTGCAGAAACAATAAAGCCAGAATGTTTTATTTACATCAGGGTATCTATTTTGTTTATTCCGAAACATGGCAAGGACACATCAAGGACAAATTTTCACATTTCATAAGGACAAATTCGGATGAAAGGATCCCTCACTGATAGCAATCAAACCCCTTCCAATAATTCATAGAATAGCCACCTTTTCATGAGTTAGGTGTCACAGAAACTTGTTATAGAACATAGAACAGTACAGCACAGAACAGGCCCTTCGGCCCACGATGTTGTGCCGAGCTTTATCTGAAACCAAGATCAAGCTATTCCATTCCCTATCATCCTGGTGTGCTCCATGTGCCTATCCAATAACCGCTTAAATGTTCCTAAAGTGTCTGACTCCACTATCACTGCAGGCAGTCCATTCCACACCCCAACCACTCTCTGCGTAAAGAACCTACCTCTGATATCCTTCCTATATCTCCCACCATGAACCCTATAGTTATGCCCCCTTGTAATAGCTCCTTCCACCCGAGGAAATAGTCTTTGAACGTTCACTCTATCTATCCCCTTCATCATTTTATAAACCTCTATTAAGTCTCCCCTCAGCCTCCTCCGCTCCAGAGAGAACAGCCCTAGTTCCCTCAACCTTTCCTCATAAGACCTACCCTCCAAACCAGGCAGCATCCTGGTAAATCTCCTCTGCACTCTTTCCAGCGCTTCCACATCCTTCTTATAGCGAGGTGACCAGAACTGCACACAATATTCCAAATGTGGTCTCACCAAGGTCCCGTACAGTTGCAGCATAACCCCGTGGCTCTTAAACTCCAACTTCCTGTTAATAAAAGCTAACACACTATAGGCCTTCTTCACAGCTCTATCCACTTGAGTGGCAACCTTCAGAGATCTGTGGATATGGACCCCAAGATCCCTCTGTTCCTCCACAGTCTTCAGAACCCTACCTTTGACCCTGTAATCCACATTTAAATTAGTCCGACCAAAATGAATCACCTCACATTTATCAGGGTTAAACTCCATTTGCCATTTTTCAGCCCAGCTTTGCATCCTATCTATGTCTCTTTGCAGCCTACAACAGCCCTCCACCTCATCCACTACTCCACCAATCTTGGTGTCATCAGCAAATTTACTGATCTGCCCCCTCCTCTAAGTCATTAATAAAAATCACAAAGAGCAGAGGACCAAGCACTGATCCCTGTGGCACTCCGCTAGCAACCTGCCTCCAGTCCGAAAATTTTCCATCCACCACCACCCTCGGTCTTCGATCAGCCAGTTACCTATCCAATCGACCAACTTTCCCTCTATCCCACACCTCCTTACTTTCATCATAAGCCGACCATGGGGGACCTTATCAAACGCCTTACTAAAATCCATGTATATGACATCAACTGCCCTACCTTCATCAACACACTTAGTTACCTCCTCAAAAAATTCAATCAAATTTGTGAGGCACGACTTGCCCTTCACGAATCCATGCTGACTATCCCGGATTAATCCGCATCTTTCTAAATGGTCGTAAATCCCATCCCCAAGGACCTTTTCCATCAATTTACCAACCACCAAAGAAAGACTAACCGGTCTATAATTACCAGGGTCATTTCTATTCCCTTTCTTAAACAGAGGAACAACATTCGCCATTCTCCAGTCCTCTGGCACCATCCCCGTGGACAGTGAGGACCCAAAGATCAAAGCCAAAGGCTCTGCAATCTCATCCCTTGCCTCCCAAAGAATCCTAGGATATATTTCATCAGGCCCAGGGGACTTATCGACCTTCAGTTTATTCAAAACTGCCAGTACATCCTCCCTCCGAACATCTATATCCTCCAGCCTATTAGCCTGTGACACCTTCTCTTCCTCAAAAACATGGCCCCTCTCCTTGGTGAACACTGAAGAAAAGTATTCATTCATCACCTCGCCTATCTCTACTGACTCCATACACAAGTTCCCACTACTGTCCTTGACCGGCCCTAACCTCACCCTGGTCATTCTTTTATTCCTCACATAAAAGTAAAAAGCCTTGGGGTTTTCCTTGATCCGACCCGCCAAGGACTTCTCATGTCCCCTCCTAGCTCTCCTAAGCCCCTTTTTCAGCTCATTCCTTGCTAACTTGTAACCCTCAATCGAGCCATCTGAACCTTGTTTCCTCATCCCTACATAAGCTTCCCTCTTCCTTTTCACAAGACATTCCACCTCTTTCGTGAACCATGGTTCCCTCACTCGGCCATTTCCTCCCTGCCTGACAAGGACATACCCATCAAGGACACCCAGTATTTGTTCCTCGAAAAAGTTCCACTTTTCATTAGTGCCTTTCCCTGACAGTTTCTGTTCCCATCTTATGCCCCCTAATTCTTGCCTAATCGCATCATAATTACCTCTCCCCCAATTGTAAACCTTGCCCTGCCGTACAGCCCTATCCCTCTCCATTGCAATAACAAAAGACACCGAATTGTGGTCACTATCTCCAAAGTGCTCTCCCACAACCAAATCTAACACTTGGTCTGGTTCATTTCCCAGTACCAAATCCAATGTGGCCTCACCTCTTGTCGGCCTATCCACATATTGTGTCAGGAAACCCTCCTGCACACACTGCACAAAAACTGCCCCATCCAAACTATTTGACCTACAAAGGTTCCAATCAATATTTGGAAAGTTAAAGTCCCCCATGACAACTACCCTGTGACCCCCACACCTATCCATAATCTGCTTAGCAATTTCTTCCTCCACATCTCTATTAGTATTTGGGGGCCTATAGTAAACTCCTAACAACGTGACCGCCTCTTTCCTATTTCTAACTTCAGCCCATATTACCTCAGTGTGCAGATCCCCCTCGAAGTGCCTTTCCACAGCCGTTAGACTCTCCTTGATTAACAATGCCACTCCTCCACCTCTTTTACCAGCTTCCCTACACTTACTGAAACATCTATACCCCAGAACGTCCAACAACCATTCCTGTCCTTGTTCTACCCACGTCTCCGTAATGGCCACAACATCGTAGTCCCAAGTACCAATCCACGCCCCTATTTATATTTCAATACCAGTTTCATCCCGTCGTTTGAAAAATGCTAGCATTATAGAAACAAGCCAACAGATCTCAGACTAGTTTAACGATTCAGTTGTGTTAGAAGATAGTTAATTTAGCTATTTAATGAGGATGAACATCAAGATTCACTTGATATTGTCCAAAGAGAAGGCTCACCTTGGTAGTAGTAGTAGTAATTTGTTTCTGAGCTTGGTCTAGCAGCCTCTATTGAAGGTCTAGTTTCAACTTCTCCACAACCAGTTCCACCACAAGCTCCTTCTACCACTTTGCAACTGCTGACAGATCCAGGGGCACTGACTGATTCATCCAAAACAGGGCATTCTGCAGCAATGGCATCCTCTGGAGATTCATCAATAATTTCATCAAATGCAGACGAATATGCCAACACATGCTACCCAGAGATAAGCAGATAAAAGTCAGATTAGAGTTTGCAACATCCTCCTAAACCTTTTAGCACTACTAAAAATCACAAAAACATGTCTTAACGCTTGCCCACCATTCAGTACTGAATGAGCAAGGGTTTCCTTTAATACTGGAAAAAACCAAAGTCATCATCTTCAGTCCCTGCCACTAATGCAGTATTGTGACCACCGAGCCCTTGCCAACCGCAAGACTGAACAGGACTGTTCACAACTACATTGTCATGGCTGTCCCAGAGATAAGCATCCCACAACCATTACCAAGACTATTTCCATAAGTTACCCAACCCCCAGCTTATCTATAATGAATTGGTGATCCATGACTGTTACATCTTGAATATTCTAACACGCCTGGCTATCCTATCTTTTGCAAATTAATCATCCAAAATTTTATTAACTATGTCCTAACTTACATCAAATCATGTTCATGACTCCCTCTACTCACCAACCTCAGCGGCAAGCTTATATTTATTTCAAATTCTTTTTGCCTCACCCCTTTCTCAGGATGTCATTTGGGGGAATGACAGAAAAGGACAAAATTAAAATTAGCCCACAATATTGGTACTAACTTGGTTTTTGCAGCAAACAGTGGTATTTTTCTCATTCTCTGCAGCCATGGTTGAATCAGCAATGGTTAATTCCTCGAGTTTAAACATTGCACCAATAACTTCCTTCTCTGGAGCAGAGCCCAATAACTCTTGCTCTCGACTCTGCAATTTAAAAAATCTAATTAGTTCAGCTTGAACCTAGAACAGAATTCGGTTTCAGATCTAAGCTTGTCAAACTAAATATTCACATTCCTATCATTAGAACAAACTTAACACAGACGTGGAGTTTTAGTCGGTCAAAAATTTAATCTTTGCATTACACTGTAGTAATTAAGCCTCCGGCTGAGGGGTACTACTAACTTCCCTCACTCCTAACGTAAAGACGCTGAAGCAATAGAATGATCTTTGATTAACCTCCTGTGTCCCTGTCAAAGGCCAGAAACAGCAGAGTTTAAAATCAAAAGTATCTAAGTTACAGGTTGTTTTGGCCATAAACAGCACTGTTCAGAGCATACAAATAGCCAAATACAAAATACCACAGAATTATTTGTGTTGCTACATTTCAAGTATGATTTCTGCCTTGGAGAGAGAGAGAGAGAGAGAGAGAGAGAGAAAGAAGAATATTACAGTGGGAAAAATCCAGGACATCGACAGAGCCACTGCTCTGATTGCTGCATAAAGATAACCTTCAGAGACATTCTACAAATGCAAGAGGTACAGCCTGTTAAGGCTAGTTTTTCATACCTTGAGCTCCTGCATTGCTGCTTCAATGAAGCAGGATTCAGGTGTATTTTTTTCCTCTTCATATTGTCTCAACAAAGCTGCTCGCTCTTTGTCTATTACATGTTGCAAAACTTGCTGCGTTGTAGCCAGAAGCAGCTTTGAGTATCGGCTGTGTTCTTCATCTACTGGAAAGATTCAAATTAAACATTAAGGTTCATGCAGTAAGTAGTAAAAAAAAAGTTAATTCAGTGAACAATGAAATGTTATCCTATTTGCAGTAATGTAGTTCAGCTGTGGTCGATGAAAACTAGATTTACTCAAGTCAGCTTCATTTAGTTAACTTAAAATTAGAACCTCCACTTTGATCATTTGGACAGGCAACATGCAAGTCCCTGCACACCTAATGGGGTCATGGGAATCATCCTCCAGGGTTTTAAGCACAGAAACAGACTTACTGCACAACAGTTGTACACACTGAGCAAAAAAGATTTAAAATTTAGTCTAATCCCAAATTCCAGCTCCTGATCCACAGACCTTTAGTTACAGCACTTAAAGCATACATCAAAATTTAAAAACGAAACAATGAGGGCTTCTGCCTCTACCACTCGTTCAAATAGTGTTGCACACCCCACCAGCTGGGTGAAAAAAATAACTTTCATCCATTCTGATATTGACACCACTAAGAGAAATAGATTTTTCCTATTCACTATCTAGCCCCCCTCAATTCACCACAAGTTAAATTTCCCCTCATCCTCCTGTTCAAAAGAAAGCAATCTCAGTCTACCCAATCTTACCACTTAGCTAAAACTCTCCACATTCTTGGCAACATTCTCTTAAAACTGCTCTGTACTCTCTCCTGTGCAATCACATCCTTTCAATAATGTGGCGAGTAGAAATGTGCTCCATAAGATATCCTCAGTCTAAATAGTTTTTTAAAATGTTTATTTTGGGATGTGCGCATCGCTGGCTAGGCCAGCATTTGGGTGAGTTGCCTTCTTAAATTGCTGCCGTTCACATGGTACACCCACACAGCTGTTAGGGAATTCCTGGATTTTGATTGTGACAGTGAAGGAAAGGCAATACATTTCCTAATCAGAATGGTGTGGGGCTTGGAGGGGAACTTCTAGGTGGTGTTCCCATGAATCTGCTGCCCTTATCCTTCTAAATGGTGCAGTCAAGGGTTTGGAAAGTGTTATAAAGGAGTGACAGTGAGTTTCTGCAGTGAATCTTGTAATGATATACACTACTGCCACTGCGTCAGTGGTGGAGGGAGTGAATGTTTGTGGAAGGGTTAGCAATCAAGCAGGTTGCTTTGTCCTAGATGATGTTGAGCTTCTTCAGTGTTGTTGGAGCTGCACTCATCCAGGCAAGTAGAGAGTATTCCATCGTACTCCTGACTTGTGCCATGTAAATGGTGCTCAGGCTTTGGAGAGTCAGGTAGTGAGTTACTTGCTGCAGGATTCCTAGCCTTTGACCTGCGCTGATAGCCGCAGTATTTATACGGCTGGTCCAGTTCAAGTAAATTGTAATCCCCAGAATGTTGTTAGTGGGGATTCAGTTGTGGTAATGCCATTGAATACCATGGGGCAATTGTTAGATCTTGCTGGAGATGGTCAGTGCTTGGCAAATTTCTTAATCATGCCTTCTGCATTGAAATCTAAATCACTGGTAATACCACAAATAGCAAGGGATCTGCCAAGAGCACACCAGGATCAGCCTGTCAAAAATACATAATCAATCAATGATAGCCTTTTGCTTCCTGCCAGTAAGCGGATTCTGGACCCAATTTGACACTTCCCTCGGATCTCATGAGCTTCTAGTTGTCTGACAATCCTGCCATGTGGGACTCTCAAAAGCCTTGCTAAAATCCTTGCTGGCTACAAAAAAGCACCAGCCTCATCAACCCTCCCTCCCTGTTACTTCCCTAAACAATTCAATCAAGTTAGTCACCTCAGTTTAGAGTAGTAAATTGAGGATGAATGCATCCAAACATGTTTCAGAAATGGTAGAAACTTAGGAGCTGCCTGCCCATTGGTTTGATCATTGGTAAAGACAGCAACGTTTTTCACTATTTATTTTCAACTGCAAAGGACATTCCCCATCATAAGGCAACAGGGCAAAACAGGCAAGAATCAGACTTTAAAGTGCACATGACTTACTGCACTGAAATTATCACATGGCAGAGGGTGGTAGAAATCTGGAACACGCTGCTCAAGGCAGGAACCCTCAACATTTAAGCAGCATTTAAGATAAGCACTTGAAATGCCATATCATACAAGGTTACAGACCAAGCACTGGAAAATGGGATTAGGATAGGTGTTTGATGGCTGCTGCAGACATGGGCCAAAGGGCCTCTATTATAAAACCAAGTTGCCATGAGAATTCAATATCATTTTGTAATTCTACGGGAATAATGTTGGTTAATATCAACAGTGCAACCAGCTCATCAAATCACATGAATAGAAATAGCCTGCAAAAGCAGTCACAACTTCCACTAGTCTCTCTATCACCAAAATGCTAGATAAATGAGGTTCCACTGTAGGTCGCAAACAAGTTAGTATGCTTCTGATATACTTAATGAAGTACATCAAAAGCATACAAACAAACCTATGGTATAACGTTGATTTAAAAGATCCTTTTCTAGTACATAAATAGACCAACTTGCCCAGAAAATACTCCAGACTTCAAAGTTTTTGCGCTTTGGATTCACTTGGGAACTACAGAACAGTTCTGGTAACAGCAATAAAAAAATACTGGCATTTATTTCTGCCTCATCACCATCCAAACACTACAAAATCATTATGTAGGCATTGTAATATTTTAGAATGAAAGTTATTTCAACATTTAGTCAAATGGTAATTTGTACAGCTCTACATGGTATTTGTCACACGTCTGAGGTCAAGGATGCACAAAACTAAAAGCATTTTTGCTCCTTTCCAAACACCAATTCTGTATGCAATCTGAACTATCTACCTTACTGTGCAATATATACACTTTTCCAAAGAGGGTGCTGATTTAACAATGAGCCAAGTGAAGCAGTGTTTCCACTCACCTCCCAAGTAAATTGGTTCAACTTTAGTCCACATGGATTTGGGTAAAGCCATCAGGACACCCTTCTCCCTACGCATCAACTGCATGGTGATCATATCCTCCACGCTGTACTGATGGGTTTCCATGGCAACAACACTGAAAAAGCAACACTGGTTAAACTCCATGATTAACGAAGGATTTCAACTTTCCCACTTACAGGGACCTTATTGTAGTACCAAGTAGACAGGCTCACATCCACAATTTTAGTATTACAGCATACTGAGGTCAGCTCGTCAAAATGAGATGCAGAGCAGAAGGCAGGCCTCAGTAATACAACTGCTCTGGCCACTCTTTTACAGCTGCATGGTTAACTGGGTAGCCAGACATTTGCAAGTACTGCCTTAATGAACTGGTGATGAAACCTAAAACTAAAGGACAAAGGGGGTAAAAATTAATTATGAGAATCACCCTGAACAAGAAATTCTGAAAAGGAAAATATATTCAAGAAATTGTTGTTTATTCTAGCACTGACCAATAATTTATAACAAATATATAAGACACCAATGTTTTGGTGAAACTGGGAAAGACAAGTTAAAGGCAAAGCAAATGAATCTCAGATGAACAGTATGGTAGAAGGTCATCTGCTGCTTAAAAGCTTCTATGTATAGACATTCTCTCTCTTCAGACTCCATGTCCTATAAGGATGACCATGAACTTCAACAGAATTGGTCCATGATTATGCTGGGCAAAATACTGCAGTAGGTTTTCCATCCCTTCTGCAATTTGGCTGACCAGGAACATTTTCAGCACCTGCCATCGGGCACACTGGAAGGATTTACAGGCTGATAAATCAACCTTTTTGGCCATGTTATGAACATGTTCCATGACCAAGTCCTGAAGTGGAACTACAAGAAGGGCATCCTGCATATCCTGACAACTGAGAGAAAAACAATATCTGAGCAGCTCGTCAGGTAACACAAGTATTGAATAGCACAGAAGACTGGTCCTTTCTTTGACACCAAACAGGGATGCTTTCAAAACTGCCGTGGCAGATAAAATCCATCTCAACCCCATACTTTTGGATTAGACAATCTGAATACAAGATCCTCCATCACAGACAGAAAAAACCCCACTGGGACACTGAAAGCAAGAGGCAGTAGTAAATCAATTAAAATTCTACTTGGTGAAACAAACAAAACAGACTACATTCTGAATGTTTGCGAACTTGCAGTGATTAATGCTGTACCTACCTGGCCCTTGGGACAGGTATGGCAATGATAAAAATATAATTGAAAAATCACAACTTTAACAGTGCAGATGTGGAAGATGCACAGAAGCAGCTTTCCACCACCACACAATCAACCTCATGGTGTAAAGAGAGATTACAATCCAATGGTATGACTCTGGCACTATGGGCCACAGATTAGCACAGTGCTTACTAACAGCATGATTCATCAACTCAGTATTGTTATTCATAATAGCATGAGATGAACTAGAGATTACAACCAGTTTCAATGCAGTCTGCTACACTAAAAATTGCTTCATGCATGGTCCTTATTCACTGTTTCCCCACCCAACAATATCAATTTCCAGATATGAATAAGCCCTCGCTTGCTCAAGGTGTTTAATCAAAGCACATTGTAATGATCTATGACTTATGCGCACTAAGCATACAATTAACCTTTTCAAATTGCACCACATTTTACAAGATTACTGCAAACTATTAAAACTATCCACCAATTCTATTGGGCAATGGAGTTAAAATTTCAGATCTATATAGCTCTAACAAAGTAAATTCCCATCTGATCTTTAGTACATTTTTCAATTAGCATCTCAGCACAATATTACCTTTTCATAATGCTGGAGGGAAGAAAATCATCACGTCCAAGTATGTTGAACAGTTCATTTAACATTATATTAAACTACAGCCATTCTGAAAAGGCAAATTCTCAAGACTTAAAATTACACGTTAACATTACACAAAAATTACAATTCTAACAGAAACATTACTTTGACAAATTAATACGATTACACTAGACTCATCTTCCAAATACAAGACTACTTTTTGCAAACAGAAGACAATTAGATCGTCTAAAAGCAGTTCTCATTCTCACCTCTTGAGGTCTTTTTTATGTACAGCCTCATAACAGATAGGGCATTTCCCCCATGTTTTCTCACTGAGAGAGAGATAGTGGAGAATACAAGCCCAACAGTAGATGTGTCCACAGCGAGTTATCTTTGCAGCAGAGGGAGGATACAAGCAGATTGGACACGAAGGAACTTCATGACTACAAATGCGCTAGAAAATAAAGACACACTTTAGTAATCTTAATCAGAAAACACCAATTTTGACCCTACAAAGAAACAATACCAGGTAATATCAGAAAGCATATCTTGTATTCTTCAGTACATCTTCTACTCCCTTTTCTCTGACATATTACTTTGAAGCATCCATTTGCCTCAATCACTTCCTGTGGTAGCACGTTCCACATCACATTCAAACCACCGAATAAAGAAATGTCTCACGTCCCTATTTGGTTTATTAACTATTTAAGATCACTGGTCTTGTATTCTTCCACAAGTGGAAACATTCTCTTTGCATTTATCCCTGTCTAACCTATTCAGAATTTTCAGTTTATAAAGCCCCAACCTGTTTAATCTTTTCCAATAGCTGTGCTTGCTCAGTTCTGGTACCTTTGTCTTAATCCTGTTTATACCATCTTCAGTGCTATGATTTTTTTTGTAGTATGGAGTTTAGAACTCTGCACAGGTTCCAACAAGTTTAACATAATTTCACTGTTTTGAATCCCTAAAAATAATCAGCAGTTATCATTTTTCATTGTTTCTAACTATCTAGAATCCCTTTGCTCATTTACCCCATTCAGTTTATTTCCTAAGATCAATGATGTTGCTACTTAACCTACCTCAAAGGCTGCTCAACTTCTGTACGTTAGGTTCTAGATCCAATTAACTCTTGACTGCCTCCAAAGCGAGAAACCAATCCATCTGATAAATCTAATCTGTTGTCCATGAAATTCAATCAATTTCCTAGCTTCAAACATGCACTTTGAAACAGTGTACAACCTGTGTGTTAACCTAGTCTCAAGCAACTGACTCAAATTGGAGTACGAGACAGATAATGTAAAGGGAGAGCGCAACAGATATGCAAGGCAGTGTGAAGTATCAGTTGGTTAAGGATTAAACCACTAATACAAATCGCAATTAAAAGCATCTAATTAACTAAGATGCATTGATATTTTCAGCAACTAGAGTGCTGGCTACAATGGCAAATATGATCCGAATCCTAAGGCTTAAAGTTCTTTATGGAGGCAGAAATTTCTGGCTCATGTTCACTGGAATATATCTGCAGAGAACAGCAAATTGAAAAGCTTGCTAAAAGTATCTTAAACCCTCTGAAACCATTTAATAGCAAAATTATTTTTTTCCACGCCTGTTGTGTTTTCTGCTCTCCAATTCACTATCACTAGTGAAGCCAAACTACATCCTAACTACACATATACAATACTCACCACCTGCTGTACAAAGTCCCAGTTCACCAATGTATCTGGGTCAGCAAAGTGAACACTGTAGTCTTGCTCTTCTGAGACCACAAATTGACAGCTTGAAAAGAACATGTAAAATTAGTCACTTAAAACTCGAAGCTTAAATCAGCCTTTACAGACAGCTCCTTAAGAGTTTTTGATTCTACTCCTATTACTTTAGTCCTCACCTCAAAACTATTAGGTGCGGGAGCACTAATTTTAGCAGTATACAGTAACAAATTTGTTTTGAGAAGACGGTGAAATAAGTCATATGCATTTTACAGCAGCTATCTACAGAAAGCAACAAACAGCTGGGCCCTTGGGAACAAATTTCACATTGTGCAAATCGGGGAAAAACTAAGCAATTTCAAATTCTCCCTCATGAAGTGGAATTCGAGAAAACTATATCTAGAAAATATGAACTTGACGCTCCTCCGTCCCCCACCTCAATAGGTGGGAAGCACCTTTCTAATGAATAATATTCAGTAGCACTTTTCACTCAAAAGAAAAGCAGCTGGTGCAGCAAAGAAATCTTACTGGTGTCAGATATTTAGCAGAGTGCAATGAGTTTTACTGTTGATTATGTCCTGCCAAACTTGACCTAGGGTGATTCAGACACTTAAGCAACAAGAACCCAGGTCATTGGATTCATGTTGTTTCTTTTACTTACTTGGCCTGCAAAAACTGCTCCTTGTTGAAAGGTTTATGTTTATGTCCCCATTTGTTTCTCCTTCCCCAGCCTCCATGGCAATTGCCATCATAATGTGAGCCTGACTGTCCACGAGGTTCAAATGTAAAGTTTAACAAGTGGTTTAGGCTTATCTTCTTAGGACCAGCAAATTGGGCAGGACTGAACTCTGCCCTCTGCACCTCTGCTACCTGTAAACAGACAAAACAGTCTTATTTTGTGTTGCAATTCACTATTCAATAGGACATCCCAGTATAATGTCTTCACACTATCTCCCTCCCCACCTTCGTACAAAGATCCGGACTCATTTCTACATCAGTTCCATGCATGACAGACCGCCTTCAAGTATCTCAAAGTACCAAAACAGATAGTAAGTGCTACAGAAAAAGTGCAAGAAAAAAATTTGTTGAGTATATTAAAAAGCTCTATAAATATATTAGGAAAAAAGTTGATGAGGAGAAATGCTAACATAACTGTAATCTGGTCCATGCAAACTAGGGAAATGGTACACATGTTGAACAATTACTTTGCATCAATATTTACAGTAGAGGAAGAGCTTAGCACATCAAAAATGCCAAGGAAACAAATACTGATGAGAGAAGCTCAAAGAATAATGTAAGCAAAGTAACAATGAAAAAAATTACGACACTCGAGCAACAAAACCCCAGGATTGCCAGATAGCTTGTATCTGTGTTTTGAAGGTGTGAACATGCATATTCTGTCAAGGTTTTCCAAATTCTGCAACCATTCTCTTGGATTGGAAAATTCTACATCAGAGAATTATAGACCAGTTATGCTGCAACTAACCATAGAACCATAGAAAATTACAGCTCAGAAACAGGCCTTTTGGCCCTTCTTGTCTGTGCGGACCCATTTTATGCCTAGTCCCACTGACCTGCACTTGGACCATATCCCTCCACACCCCTCTCATCCATGAACCCGTCCAAGTTTTTCTTAAATGTTAAAAGTGACCCCGCATTTACCACTTTATCCGGCAGCTCATTCCACACTACCACCACTCTCTGCGTGAAGAAGCCCCCCCTAATATTCCCTTTAAACTTTTCTCCTTTCACCCTTAACCCATGTCCTCTGGTTTTTTTCTCCCCTAGCCTCAGCGGAAAAAGCCTGCTTGCATTCATTCTATCTATACCCATCAAAATCTTATACACCTCTATCAAATCTCCCCTCAATCTTCTACGCTCCAGGGAATAAAGTCCCAACCTATTCAATCTCTCTCTGTAACTCAGCTTCTCAAGTCCCGGCAACATCCTTGTGAACCTTCTCTGCACTCTTTCAATCTTATTTACATCCTTCCTGTAACTAGGTGACCAAAACTGTACACAATACTCCAAATTCGGCCTCACCAATGCCTTATATAACCTTACCATAACACTCCAACTTTTATACTCGATACTCCGATTTATAAAGGCCAATGTACCAAAGGCACTCTTTACGACCCTATCCACCTGTGACGTCACTTTTAGGGAATTCAAATAACATCTAACATCTAATAAGAATCTATAACTTAATAGAAATTGTTCAGCAGACCAAAATATCCTGCTGTAAAGGATAAGTCATGCTTACAAACGTGATCGCATTCTTTTTTGAAAAGTAGCAGACAGGGTAATGTCCATGGATATTGAGGCCAGGGTGCATGTGTATAGATCATTTAAGGTGGCAGGACAGGTGACAAGAGCAGTTAAGCATATGATATATATCTGGCTTTATTAATAGGGGCATAGAGTACAAAACAAGGACGTTATGCTGAACTTACACAAGACACTAATTAGATCTCAGCTGAGCTGGAGTAGTGTGCACAGTTTCGCGCACCACACAATAGAAAGGGTGTGAATGCATTGAAGGGGATGCAGAAGAGGTTTACAAGAATGGTGACAGGGTTGAGAAACTTCAGTTGAAAGGATAGAAGAAAGAGATTGGGACTGTTCTTCTCGGACAGAAAGTGGCTAAGATGAATTTTGATCAAGAGATGTTCAAAATCATGGAGGCTAGAGAGTAGATAGGGAGAAACTGTTCCCATTCGTAAAAGGATCAAGAATGAGGGGGCACAGATTTAAAGTGATTTGCGAAAGTAGAAAATGTGACGAGAAAAAACTTTTTCACATGAGTGGTTCAGATCTGGAATGTGCTGCCTATAAATGTGAAGGAGGCAGATTAAAATCAAAGAAATCAAGAGGGCATTAGATGAATACTTGAATAGAAACAATGTGCAGAAATATGGGGAAAAGGCAGGGAAATTGGCGAAATGTGACTAGTGGTATCCTGCAAGAATTGATGTTAGGAGCTTAAGTATTCACCATATTCTTTAATAGCTTAGAAAGCTGCATATTCAAATTTGCCAATGACAACTATATATGGCACAGTAAGCAGTGCAGATAGAAGCATAAAATCAAGGAGACATTGACAGACTAATTACATTAGACGAATTGAATTAACAGAACTGTGGCAAATAAATGTCACATACAGGTACAAAAAATAATCAAACAAGGCTAATGGAAAGCTGGTCTTTATGGGACCAGAACACAAGGAGCAGAAGTCTTAGCTAGAAATACCTGGAGTATTGAGAACAGTCCTGAGCATAACATCTTACGGTGCATAAATCAGCCTTGGAGGGAACGCAGCAAAAGCCTACCAGAATGATAGTTTAACCCTTGGAGGCCAGGTACCATTCAATGAGAATCACAAACGCAGGCTGTATTTGCTGGAATTGAGGTTTAATGGGGTGATTTGATAGATGTTATCACGATTTAATGGGAACAGATAGGGTAGATAGCTTTTCTCCATCTATCCTATATCCACTGGCTGGGGAGTCTAACATTTGGAGATACTTCCAGGAAGGAAATACTTCCACACACCAAAATATTATAAGTACAGAACACTCTTCCACAAACAGCAACTGAGGCCAAACCAATTGTAATATATCGGGCATAGGTAGGTATATGGAGTTGAGTCTCAGATGAGCCATGATCTCATTGAATGGTGGAAGATTCTAGGTAGGCCAAGTGGCCTACAAAGTAGTTATTCATACACAGTATAACAGGTTATTTGACATTGGGTTATCACAGCAGAGCCTGAATAATTTCATCCTTCCACCATACAATTGAAGTCACAGCACTAGATAAATGCATCAATTCTTCTGATCCCAAGTTCAGGCATTATGAGACTTTTATTGAAAATGGCTATTTCAGCACACAGATCAGGCCCAGAACCGTGCCACCTCTACAGCAACTGATGGCCAGACATCTGTCAGTTCAACTGTTAAGAGGGACAAACTCTTCAGGTTTGAACATGCATGGTATACATTCCAAGACACCAATCAAACTCAAATTGCACCATGTATTTAAGACTTCACACGTTAATCTTTCCTCTTCAAATCAGCGATCAGTAAGTCCTAGAACTGCACCATACATCCATTAAAACATTACTGTAAAACTAGTCAATCTCACCTCTTCCCGTCTACCACCATTACCAAAAGTGCTAAAGGATTTGTTGCCACCACGTGCAGGGGGTCTCTTGTCAAAAGCTTTGCTTTTCTGTGGATTGGTGCGGCGGGTCTGGTTAGATACATTTTCGTTTTTGGGAAAAGTTGGGTCTCTTTTCCTGTTGTAGCGTCTTGATCCAGTTCCACCTTTACCATCTGTAGAAATGTGTTTAAGAATATATTCATTTTTAGTCCACACAAACAGAACCTTCAACTTTCCAAGAATAATACTAAGCAAGCTGCTCAAGAGGAATTAGAACAAACAAATGTCGCCAACCAACTGCCAGAGACAGCAGAGTAGTTAGCACTGCTGCCTCAGCTCCAGGAACCCGGGTTCAATTCTGGCTTTGGGTGACTGTGTGGCGTTTGTATGTTCTCCCCATATCTACGTGGGTTCCCTCAAGTGCTCCGGTTTCCTCCCACAGTCTGGAGATGTGCAGGTTATGTGGACGGGACATGCTAAACTATCACCAAAGTGTCCCAAGATGTCTAGGATAGATTAGCCCCGGGGGGGGCTCTTGCAGGCAATTTCGCAATCTGCAAATAATTCTACATTTTAATCATGCTCAATTTAGATTCAACAAGACACTCCTTTCCATAATCAAAATAAATTTGACCCAGAACAACTCCAGTATCTGTGTAAATTCAAATGTAAAGCAGAGATTCCTTCAGTGACCTGGTAGACATCAAGGGCAAATGTTCTTTAATTAATGCTTGCAGATGGCCCATTAAAGTACAAGGAGCAGTAATGCATCACATTGGCTTTTGTTTTGACATTTGCCATTGTCCTCTTTCGACTCATCTACTAGAAATAAGTAACCATTAAAACAATTACAGAACAGTAGTGGAGTATTAGATCATTCTATTTGAAGGTTTTAATGATGAATTTAGGTTCTTTATTAGAAAGGAAAGTAGTTGTTCACTACACTTTGAACTGTAGGCCTCAGCGGGCATACAGCATAGATTTAGTAGAATAATACCTAGACTCAATGCTCAAGCTACAACAAATGATTGCACAAAGTGGAGCTATATTCCCTGCAAACTGGACGTTTCAGTGATTTTATTGAAGTTGAAGATATTTAGCAGAACTGATATTCTGTCCCAATCTACCTTATTTGTGCGAGTTAGGGAGTATAGGTTTAGGAGACATTCAAAATTTAGAGATAGATGTCTTGAGTGAAATTCTGTAACACAACACACAAAGGGTAGTAAGCTTTTAGAACTCGAGGGCAACTAGCAGATGATGACAGATCAGTTGTTAATCTTAAAAATTGACAGCCTTTCAGTAGGCTAAGTATAAGGGATATAGAGCAAATGCAAGTGTAGAGTTGGGTTGCAAATCAGCCATCATTTCATCGAATAGCAGAACAAGTTCAAGGGGTTTAAATAGCATACTCCAGTCTCTCCTTCAGTTGCAATATAGAATACATTTAAATTGTCATGGAATTAAAGATGTAAATGAGTTTAGCACAAGATGAAATTTTCACCAAGAGGAGCTCCAGGATTACAGCACTCAGAAATAAGCTTCTCAAACTCCACTTACTGTCATTCTCATTAACACGGACGGCTCCAAAAGTTATCAATAGGTTGTGTGTGTCAATGATATTCACAAATTCAATGCCTTGTACTGCATTGAGAAGCAGTATTGGTAGACAACGATCTGACAGCTACTGTGTTGAAGATTCCATGAACCAGATTGCTTTGTAATTTGAGTGCTTAAAATTAAAAAATATTCACCTCTCTAAAGAATTGGTCAAAATATTACCTGGAGCTCACATCAACTCTTTTCCAGTATCTGGAAAGCACCAGACAGATTAATCCAACATCCTTTCACCTACATCTCCAATTATCAGGTCAACAGCATGTACTGAAATAGAAGTGGGTCACACCCGAACCCAAGAATATCAGTATGAATATCAATGAGTTGCAACAGGGTGGGGAATAAAAAGCGAACAAGAAATCGGCATCACGCAATTTAACTGTTAGCTTGAACAAAAAGTTGCTAATTTTAACACCAGCAGAAAAGAGTGGAGAAGAGTCCATGCAAAATGTTGGTGTAGTATTGAAATTTGAGGATTGGGTTAAAAAAAATTCAAGTCCACCTGCTTTTTCCCTTCCCCTTTGCAGTGTTGCACTTGAAGAAGGGTGCGTCTCCTCAAGTGAGAAGTCCCTGCAGGTTTCACAAACCTATAACAGCCTTGTATTGACAAATAAATCTAAATGAACAAGGGTAACAAAACCCAACTTCAACCAACTGAACAGAACAAACAAGGAAAATTTCGAAAACAAGCCATTAACCAACATATTTAGCTACCTGACAATGTATTATTGATATTCACCTGCTCTGATCACTCAAAAGCACTCATTTAAGTAACTAATTCTTATCGTCACTCCAACACTTTTCAAATCATTTCAATGCGTGTTGGAACACGCAAGCAGAAATTTATATGCACAACCTGCAGCACACAAACAAGTTCAAACAAAAAGCTTTATTTACATAGCACCATTAATGTAATCCAATGTCCCAAAATGCTTTGCAGCAGCATTATAAACAAAACACTGAGTCACATCAGGAGACATTAGGTCAGATGACCAAAATCTTGGTCAAAGAGGTAGGTTTCAAGGAGGAAATTGAAGTTGAGGCAGAGGTGTACAGGGAGGGAAATTACAGAGCTTGGGGCCAAGGCAACTGAAGGCACAGCCACCGATGGAAGGGCAATTATAATTGGGATGCGCAAGAGACCAGAATTAGAGGATAGATGTCTCAGAGGATTGTAGGGGATTATTCAACAAGGTTAATGAGGGATTCAAAAATGGGAAGAACTTTAAAATCAAAATACTTCTTCACCCAGAGCCAATTCAGGTTAAGCAAGCACAGGGGCGAGGGGGGAATGGCTTGCTGCAAACTAAGTCTTGAGCAGAGAGTTGGTGATCACAAGCTTATGGAGGCAGAATTTGAGAGATCAGCCAAGAGTGTTGGAATACTCAAGTTTACAGGAAAAAGTATTATCGATGGCACAAATAAAAGATCACAAGTTCAACGCAGGATTAATTTTGACACCAAGGTAGTGAACAGATTGGCTTAATCTCAGACTGCTGCCAGGGAGAGGGATACTGTCAGTAGCTAGGTAGCAGGCTTTGGAACAGGTGCCAAAAATAATGGTTTCTCTCTTCCCAATATTTGATCGGAGGACATTTCTGCTCATTATTTACTTATTTTAAATAATCATCTTAATAATTTAGCAGCAATAAAGTTGAGAGAAGTGGTGGCAAGAGAGAGCTGGGTGTGTTGGTCAGCACAAATGTGAAAACTAACACTGCCTTCAACTGATGTCACTAAGGGTCAGCATGTAAAAGAGAAACAAAAAAAAAGAGGGCAGAGAATAGATCCTGGAGGGACAAGGATAACAGTGCAGGTGATTGGGAAAAAAAAGCAATTGCAAGTGGTTCTCTGGCTAAGATAAAACTGCAATCACACGGGAGCAGTCCTACTCAGCTAGATAACAGTGGACACCATGTTGGTGAAGGATGCTGGTCAGCCATGTTGAAGGCTACAGGCAGGTTGAGAAGGACAAGGGAAAGTTTATCTTTATCACTGTCACACATGACACTAGTGCGCCTTTAAGAAATGTTTTTTAAAACCATGTTTTCTGTAGAATGCAAGCCTTTTTCATTGTGGCACCAGCTGCCTACTTAGCAGTCCTTTTATTGTTGCTTCAAATGGTTTAAATGGGATTTTGTTTTTCTTACTCTGGGCTTCATGCAGTGTCCAGAGTTTTACAACCTTTTGATTTTTTAGGGGGAAGATTGATTGACAGGTCAAAGAATCCAAGGATTCACTTTCCGTTTTGGTTCAGAGTCAGAAGCTGCCTGGTTTTCAAGTTGCAATGTTGAGGAGATGCCGGCATTGGACTGGGGTGAACACAGTAAGAAGTCTCACAACACCAGGTTAAAGTCCAACGGGTTTATTTGGTAGCAAATACCATAAACTTTCGGAGCGCTGCTCCTTCGTCAGATGGAGTGGGAATGTGCTCTCAAACAGTGCAGAGACACAAAATCAAGTTGCAGAATACTGATTAGAGTGCGAATCCCTAAAACCAGCCAGGTCTTAAAGGTACAGACAATGTGGGGTGGAGGGAACATTAAACACAGGTTAAAGAGATGTGTATTATCTCCAGACAAAACAGCTAGTGAGATTCTGCAAGCCCAGGAGGCAAGCTGTGGGGGTTACTGAACCCCCACAGTAACCCCCACAGCTGGCCTCCTGGGCTTGCAGAATCTCACTAGCTGTTCTGTCTGGAGACAATACACATCTCTTTAACCTGTGTTTAATGCTCCCTCCACCCCACATTGTCTGTACCTTGAAGACCTGGCTGGCTTTAGGGATTCGCTCGCTAATCAGTATTCTGCAACTTGATTGTGTGTCTGTGCCCTGTTTGAGAGCACATTTCCACTCCATCGGACGAAGGAGCAGCACTCCGAAAGCTTATGGCATTTGCTACCAAATAAACCTGTTGGACTTTAACCTGGTGTTGTGAGACTTCTTTCAAGTTGCAGGCAGGTTCTCGCTCTCCCTGGTATTATAGATTCTGTTGGCTAGCTGGAAGCAGGTCTTCTTGCCTTCCTGGAGCAAGAATTCTGTCTCTTGAAGTGGTTTGCTGGCTAAAACCCAGGGGCCAGCAGCGGCATTATCTCTATCTCGGGCTGCTGGAAGTTACAAGGCTGGGATGTCAGAGTTTCAATTCTCCAACCAAAGGACTAAGTTCCAGCAGCACGTGAGCATTCTGATTGTGTGTTAAACCTGTGGCAGGAGTATGTTTTAAGGAGGTTTGCTTGGAACATTTCAAATAGTTGTTAAGGTTTATAAAATATCATGGTTGGTTTTTGTCTGTAATTGATAAAAGTCATTGCTAACTGTCAACTGTATTCTTACATAAACTTTGATTAAAGCTCCCAAGTGGGTCATTTGAATCATATCTGAAGTGAAACATCTCGTGCTAATCCTAGCCAAATTCAAATTGCAAAATTTATTATCCAGGCGGACTTCAAAATACACTTTGGAATTTCTGACCCGAATTATAATACACAAGATGACATTTGTGACTTTCCACTTCTGCATTTTGGCAGAGGTAGAAACATGATCATAGGAATTCAGACACAAGTTCCAATAAAGATTGGAACAGATTTGGAAAGCAACAACACTTTCAAGGACTTTGGAGACAAAAGGGAGGTTGGTGATGGGACGGTAGCTTGCAAAGATGGAGGAATCATGGTTTTGGGGGGGGGGGGGGGGGGGGTTGGGGCTGTAAGTGATGACAACAGTGATAATAATGGCAGATTTTACAACAGTACCTGAAGAGATCATTTACAAAACTAGACAAAGAAAAAATGATCAACAGTTCAGTGGGAATAGGACCAAGGGCAGAGGTGGCTTTTTAAAGTTTTAAGTAAAGTTTATTTATTAGTCACAAGTAGGCTTACATTAACACTGCAATGAAGTTATTGTGAAAATCCCTTAGTCACTACACTCTGATGCCTGTTCGGGTACACGGAGGGAGAATTTAGTATGGCCGGCCAATGCACCTAACCAGTCCGTCTTTTGGACTGTGGGAGGAAACCGGAGCACCCGGGAGGAAACCCATGCAGACATGGGGAGAACATGCAGACTCCGCACACACAGTGACCCAAGCCAGGAATCGAACCCGGGTCTCTGGTGCTGTGAGGCAGCAGTGCTAACCAGTGTGCCACCCTCTCTTGGACAAGTTGAGCGGATAAGAGGACAAAGAAAAGAGGAAGATGAAAGTTCAGGGCTAGGGCAGGGAGGGGAGGAACATTAAAGGAAATTTGGTAAAGGGGGCTAGTAGAAGGGGGACACGCAGAGAGAAGCAGAGACAGCTGATTGGGTTGGCTCAATCTTGGTGAAATTATAACAATTTAACGATTTGTCAGCCCCTGACAAATTGCTACTATAATGAGTTGACATAACAAAGTAGGTATATTTTGAAAATAGAGCTTACGGAAACAAGATGAGCGTGTGATTCATCTGGCAGCGTACAACAAAGCTCCAATGTTCTACCCAGAGTGACAGTTCATGGGGGGAATGGAGAGAGTTCGGTGCATCTTTGAATCGCCATGCAAACACTCAATGTAAACAGTGCCCTTCCTTACCTTGCTTGGCTTTACTGTCGGAGGGTGGCGCCTTGGCGGGTCCGGCCGAAGCGGAGCGAGCAGACTTCTTCTCCATGTCTGGATCTTCCAGCATCAGCTTCCAGCGGCTCGATGGGAACGACGGGGCTGGTTGGGCCAACCGATTTTCCACAGGGCATCGCGTAACTGGGCCTAACTTTAATCTTCATCATGGCGACCTCTGCATCGTGACCAATCTAAAGATGGCGAAAATGAAGACGGAGGAGGAGGAGGGAGAGAGAGCGTGTGTGTGGGGAGGGGTGGGGGACGAAGCCGGCTTGAAACAAGCCCGTTGAGGTGGAGTTGGAGAGGGTCCAGCTCTGTCACTTGGCCCCCACCCCCGCGCCGCGCCCCTGACGGTTGGTTAAGGCCGAGCCTGCCCGTTCCTAACGCCGCTCCGAAATGGCGACGAGTCGCCAGAGAGTAAGCCCAAGACCCGGATCGAAGCCGCTTTTATAGACGCTGGCGATAGGGCCGGCGCATGCGCACCTGTCTCACGGCACGCCGGGAAATGTAGTTTTATTCCACCCATCCGCAACCCAAAGCGAAGCTTCCCCCAGGCAACCAATGGGCAGGCCGCTTTCGCTGATCACGTGATGATACCCGTCACAGCCAGCCCTCTTACGCTGGTGAATCAACCTTACAGAGCATTGCTAGTTATGGGAGTGGGACCAAGGGCTGGAGTATAGACACATAGTAAGAGTTTTAACAACACCAGGTTTATTTGGTAGCAAATGCCATTAGACACATAACAGAGGGTTGCCTTGATGCACTGCAGTGACTTTTCATAATATTAACAATATACCAAGGACTGGTGTATAGATATATAGTAAGAAGTCTCACAACACCAGGTTAAAGTCCAACAGGTTTATTTGGTAGCAAATACCATAAGCTTTCGGAGCACTGCTCCTTCGTCAGATGGAGTGGAAATGTGCTCTCAAACAGTGCAGAGACACAAAATCAAGTTACAGAATACTGATTAGAATGCGAATCCCTACAGCCAGCCAGGTAAGCGTTCTCCAAGGCGGCCTTCACGACACACGACAGCGCAGAGTCGCTGAGCAGAAACTGATAGCCAAGTTCCGCACACATGAGGACGGCCTGAACCGGGATGTTGGATTTATGTCACATTATCAGTAACCCCCACAGCTTGCCTCCTGGGCTTGCAGAATCTCACTAGCTGTTCTGTCTGGAGACAATACACATCTCTTTAACCTGTGTTTAATGCTCCCTCCACCCACATTGTCTGTATCTTTAAGACCTGGCTGGTTGTAGGGATTCGCATTCTAATCAGTATTCTGTAACTTGATTTTGTGTCTCTGCACTGTTTGAGAGCACATTTCCACTCCATCTGACGAAGGAGCAGCGCTCCGAAAGCTTATGGTATTTGCTACCAAATAAACCTGTTGGACTTTAACCTGGTGTTGTGAGACTTCTTACTGTGTTCACCCCAGTCCAACGCCGGCATCTCCACATCATGTATAGATATATCACAGAGGGTTGCCTCTATGCAGTGCCGTGACTTTTAGTAATAATAATATACCAAGGATTGGAATATAGATATATATATATCATAATAAGCAAATTACATAGCAGTCAGCTAATCGTAGAATCCCTACAGTGCAGAAGGAGGCCAATCGGCCCACTGGGTCTGCACCAACCACTACTCCACCCAGGGCCTATCCTCATAATCCCATGCATTTAACCTAGCTAGTACCCTTAACACTTAGCACTTTAGCATAGCCAATCCACCTAACCTGCACATCTTTGGACTGTGGGAGGAAACCAGAGCACCCGGAGGAAACCCACGCAGACATGGGGAGAATGTGCAGACTCCACAGATAGTGACCCAAGCCGGGAATCAAACCCAGATCCCTGGCGCTGTGAGGCAGCAGTGCTAACCACTGTGCCACCTTAAAGTTTATTTATTATTGTCACAAGTAGGTTTACATTAACACTGTAATGAAGTTACTGTGAAAATCCCTTTGTCACCACACTCCGGTGCCTGTTCAGGTACACTGAGGGAAAATTTAGCATAGCCAATGCACCTAACCAGCACTTCTTTCGGACTGTGGGAGGAAACCGGAGCACCCAAAGGAAACCCCGACGCAGGGATATCTTTCAATACCAACCAAAAAAACGAACTAAAATTAACTTGGGGACAAATTAAAAGGGGCAGCTCCCCAAAAGGAGGGGGAACAGCCCAAACAAAAAACAAAGTCAAAAGGAAACTTAAAACATTAAATCATAATGTGATTTTCGGGGTTTATAATACACCCCAGCCCCTGCAGTGCCCAGCGGGCGCGGAAGGCGTCAACTGCACCCGTGGACACTGCATGCTCCCTCTCCAGGGATACCTGCCCGCGAATATAGCAGCGGTAGAGGGGCAGACAGCCAGGATGGATGACCCCGTCGATCGCCCGCTGCCTGGACCTGTTGATAGCTAACCCAGACACAGGGAGAACATGCAGACCCCGCACAGACAGTGACCCAAGCCGGGAATCGAACCTGGGTCCCTGGCACTGTGAGGCAGCAGTGCTAACCACTGTGCCGAAGTGAAAAGTCCGGGAGTTCTGAAGACCTTAAAGTTAGCTTGTATTTTCTCTTTGCACACCCTGAATGACCTAGCATATATTTTCTGCATCTTTTGTATGTTGGCACACTCCTATCTCCATGTAAACATATGGTCTCAGCCCAGTAATGCACCATCAACAGCTCCACATGTGGTTATCTACCACGCATTGGAGCCTTCAGGCATTGATAAGGTAATTTTTAAAAGTACAGTCTGCAGTCTCCTTATCAATTTCTTTTCAGCTCGCCTATCCAAAACATGGGCATAATGCACAGGAATTAATTCATAATTTCCCTGAATTCCCACTGGTGCTAAAACTATTACGTTTAGGAGTTTCCAAAAAAAAACTTTCAAAGCCATTTATAGTTCTCAAGTCCTTCCTTAAGAAATAGTATATTATCAATGTTAGCAATCCAATTGTCCAGAAAGCTGGTACTTTTTTTTCTATGCTGCCTTGGTTACCTCTGAGTCAAAATGCCAGAGGGGCCATCTTTCAGATGAGACATTAAACCAAGTCCCCATATGACCTCACCAGTGGATGCAAAAGATCCCATGGCACTAATTAAAGAAAACAAATCGAGAAGGTTTTAGTAGAGAAACACAGCTAATGTTTCAGGTCAATAATCTGACTTCAGAACCTGATGATAGGTTGTTGACCGCATTTACTCTGTTTCTCTCTTCACAGGTACTGTCTGACCTGCTGAATATTTCAGAAATTGTCTGTTTTTATTTCAGATTTCCAACAACCGCAGTATTTTGATTTTGCATTAGAGTTTATCCAAAGATTATTCCTCAACTGACCTTAATAAACCAAATTATCTGGTCATTTATCTGATAAATTTGCCACATATTACTATGCACAAATAATCTACGGCATTTCTCATTACAGCCATGACTTAATTTCAAATGTTTTTAAAATTAAGTCATGCTTTTGGATGTAAAGTGCTGTGGAAGGTCTTTTTTTCTCTTTCTAATGTATCATCTATTGATAACATCCTTAAATGATCACAATATCAAAAAATCAAAGTTAGTTTGAAAGCTATTTACTCCAGAAAATGTATCTCAGCATCATTCTTCTCATCTCAGTTTGGATAGCAACCCTTTGGCTTCAAAAGAGCAAGTCTTTAGATTTACTTATTGAAATAATATGAGGCCACATTACTGATTTTTTGCAGCATAAATGGTAAGCAGAATTACTTAACACATTTAGTTTAGTAGCAGTCTACAGTAGCTTCCTGGCATCACCGCCCATTGTTTGCTTTCTCCATCAGATGACAGGCAGAAATCGAACCATTGGATCCACTGGTAGTTCATAAGACTCTGAAAAAGTGGGTCATCATTGCCAATATGAGTCTCAACATTTTAGTGGTCACCTGAATATCTCCAGATTTCCACTGGCAAAGACAAAGCTGATCTTCTATCTCGCGGGTACACAATCTTCCAGAATGGGGTGCTCAAAGGCCCATTTTATGTTTGTAAAAACGATAGAGAGAAGGTCAAGGGACAGAACATTCAGTCCTACCATTTGGCTCATCCCGATATGTTGAACAATAAAAGCCAACCAATTGGGAACGTTTTATGAAATTTGTTCCCTGGCCAACAAGTACTCAGTTCCTACTGTTAGATTTGATGATCAATTTTTCTACCAAATTAATCCAGTTGGTAGCACTCTCACATCTACATCAGAAAGTGTGGGGTGTAGTCCCGTTGTGGTAGACTCCTCGTTGTTTGAGTTTGTCCAGGCTGCAAGTGATTTATCTGCCTTGTGTGTGTCCTCTCATAACCAATGAGTGATTTGATTTGATTTATTATTGTCACATGTATTGGTATACAGTGAAAAGTATTGTTTCCTGTGCACAAAACAGACAAAACATACCGCACATTGGGAAGGAACAGTAAGAAGTCTCACAACACCAGGTTAAAGCCCAACACGTTTATTTGAAATCACGAGCTGTCAGAGCGCTGCTCCTTCATCAGGTGAAGGAGCAGGGCTCCGAAAGCTCATGATTCCAAATTAACCTGTTGGACTTTAACCTGGTGTTGTGAGACTTCTTACTGTGTCTACCCCAGTCCAATGCCGGCATCTCCACATCATAGGGAAGGAAAGGATAGAATGAAGAATGTAGTGTTACAGTCATAGCTAGGGTGTAGAGAAAGATCAACTTAATGCGAGGTCGGTCCAGTCAAAAGTCTGATGGCAACAGGGAAGAAGTTGTTCTTGAGTTGGTTGGTAGGTGTCCTCAGATTTTTGTATCTTTTTCCCAATGGAAGAAGGTAGAAGAGAGTATGTCCAGGGTACGTGAGGTCCTTGATTATGCTGGCTGCTTTTCCGAGGCAGCGGGAAGTGTAGACAGTGTCAATGGTTTGAATAATGGACTGGGCTTCGTTCACGACCCTTTGTAGTTTTTGCGGTCTTGGACAGAGCAGGAGCCATATCAACCTGTGACACAATTGGAAAGAATGCTTTCTATGGTGCATCTGTAGAAGTTGATGAGGGTTGTAGCGGACATGTCAAATTTCCTTAGCCTTCTGAGAAAGTAGAGGCATTGGTGGGCCTTCTTAACTACAGCGTCCACATGGAGGGACCAGGACACGTTGTTGGTGACCTGGACACCTAAAAACTTGAAGCTCTCAACCATTTGTACTTCATCTCCATTGATGTAGACAGGGGCAGTGTGATGCAAGATCGGCATGGACATCCACAATTTGCAGTTTGTGTTGTCATTGTTGGTGCTTGACGGAACTTCAGAGGTGCGCCACCTCTGACCATCCACATCAGATGTTATGAGTTTGCATAGATGGTCTTTGAAACATGCACAAACAAGTTTCAGTGCTTGCCCCCATATGGGCTAGTTGGTGCAATGATTTCCCACGGGAGGTGGTCTGCAATGCAGAAGTTTGTAAGACTCTTTTTTAGAGTGCCTTGATTTCAAAAACTTAACTGAACTCGCCACATAAACACAGTGGCTACCAAAGCAGGTCAGAGGCTAGGAATACTGAGGCAAGTAACTCACCTCCTGACTCCCCAAAGCCTATCCACCATCTACAAGGCACAAGTCAGGAGTATGATGGAATACTCCCCACTTGTCTGGATGGGTGCAGTTGCAACAACACTCAAGAAGCTTGACACCATTCAAGACAAAGCAGCCTGCTTGGTTGGCATCACATCTGCAAAAGTCCACTCCCTCCATCACCGACACTCAGTAGCAGCAGTGTGTACTATCCACAAGATGCACTGCAGCAATTCACCAAAGATCCTTAGACAGCACCTTTCCAAACCCACGACCACTTCCATCTAGAAGGACAAGGGCAGCAGATACATGAGAAGTTCCCCTGCAAGTTCCCCTCCAAGCCACTCACTATCCTGACTTGCAAATATTAAAATCATAGAATCATAGAAACCCTACAGTACAGAAAGAGGCCATTCGGCCCATCGAGTCTGCACCGACCACAATCCCACCCAGGCCCTACCCCCATATCCCGACATATTTTACCCGCTAATCCCTTAATCTACACATCCCAGGACACTAAGGGGCAATTTTAGCATGGCCAATCAACCTAACCCGCACATCTTTGGACTGTGGGAGGAAACCGGAGCACCCGGAGGAAACCCACGCAGAGACGAGGAGAATGTGCAAACTCCACACAGTGACCCAAGCTGGGAATCGAACCCAGGACCCTGGAGCTGTGAAGCAGCAGTGCTAACCACTGTGCTACCGTGTCGCCATTCCTTCGCAGTTGCAAAGAATTCCCTCCCTAACAGCATTGTGGGTCAACCCAAAGCACATGGCTGCAGTGTTTCAAGAAGGCAGCTCATCATCACTTTATCAAGGGCAACTAGGGATGGGCAATAAATGCTGGTCAGCCAGCGACACCCACGTCCCACAAATGAATTTTTAAAAAATTGCCCTTAGACGGTTACCTTTAAAAGTTAAAGTTAAAGTTAATTTATTAGTCACAACAATGCAATGAAGTTACTGTGAAAATCCCCTAGTCGCCACACTCCAGCACCTGTTGGGTACACTGAGGGAGAATTTAGCATGGCCAATGCACCTAACCAACACGTCTTTTGGACTGTGGGAGGAAACTGGAGCACCAGGATGGAAACCCACGCAGACATGGGGAGAATGTGCGGACTCCACACAGACAGTGACCCAAGCCAGGAATCGAACCTGGGTCCCTGGCGCTGTGAGGCAGCAGTGCTAACCACTGTGCCACCGTGCCATAAAAGATCTGCTTGAGGATTCTGTCATAGTCCATGCAGGCCTCTTTTAAGGTCAAACCAAATGAACAAACTCAAATTAATATGGTCTGCCCATCAAATTTGACATTTCTGGAAGGTGCTCTCCATGCTAGTTGAGCCCAGCATAATGTTGTCTGTGATTTTCTCTTACCATCAAATTCTTCTGCTGCTCCACAGCTCCAGGGTCCCGGGTTCGATTCCCGGCTCGGGTCGCTGTCTGTGTGGAGTTTGCACATTCTCCTCGTGTCTGCGTGCGTTTCCTCCGGGTGCTCCGGTTTCCTCCCACAGTCCAAAGATGTGCGGGTTAGGTTGATTGGCCATGCTAAAATTGCCCCTTAGTGTCCTGGGATGTGTAGATTAGAGGGATTAGCGGGTAAAATATGTCGGGATATGGGGGTAGGGCCTGGGTGGGATTGTGGTCGGTGCAGACTCGATGGGCCGAATGGCCTCCTTCTGCACTGTAGGGTTTCTATGATTTCTATGACCTCAGATGTCTTTGGTGGAAACATTTCAGAGCTTTGATATGGCACCAATAGCAGACCCAGAAATCTGCACCATGCAATGTATGTAGCCCGTTACCTGCGCAACAACACGTTAGAACCTGACACTCCCACACCATCTCTACCCAATGCCTGGGAGCTAAATATGGCTAAATCTGAAATGATAACAGAAAATGCACTCAGCAGGTCTGGGGTCATAGGAGAAACAAATTTAACATTATAGGTTATCACCTTTCAAGCTTTGTTGACCTGAAATATTAATTCTGTTTCTCTCAGGAGAAACTGTTGTGCCAGACCTGGCAAGTATTTATAGCACTTTCTGCTTTTAGCCTGCCAGAAACTAACAGAAAAAAAGAAACATCAAACTAATGTAAATAAGACTTCTTGAGTTCACTCATAGTCACTCTGGGTTATACATTTTGCTGTATTTCACTCACTAATAAAAATATAATTTCTCAGGAGGCTAAGGAAATTTGGCATGTCCGCTACAACTCTCACCTACTTTTACAGATGCACCACAGAAAGCATTCTTTCCAGTTGTACCACAGCTTGGTATGGCTCCTGCTCTGTCCAAAACTGCAAGAAACTACAAAGGATCATGAACAAAGCCCAGTCCATCACGCACACTAATCTCCCATCCACTGACGCTGTCTACACTTCCCGCTGTCTCGGAAAAGCAGCCAGCATAATCAAGGAATCCACGCACCCTGGATATTCTCTCTTCCACCTTCTTCTATCCGGAAGAAGATACAAAATTCTGAGGTCATGTACTTACCAACTCAAGAACAGCTTCTTCATCAACTTCAGGAATCGTAGTGGAGAACATGCCCCTGTCTACATCAATGGGGACAAAGTGGACTTGGTCGAGAGCCTCAAGTTTTTAGGTATCCAGATCATCAACAACATGTCCTGGTACCCCTATGCTGACACTATAGTTAAGAAAGCCCACCAACTCCTCTACTTTCTCAGATGACTAAGGAAATTTGGCATGTCAGCTATGACTCTCACCAACCTTTACAGGTGCACCACAGAAAGCATTCTTTCTGGTTGTATCGCAGCTTGGTATGGCTCCTGCTCTGGCCCAAGACTGCAAGAAACTACAAAAGATTGTGTAAATTAGCCCAATCCATCACACAAACCAGCCTCCCATCCATTGACTCTGTCTACACTTCCCACTGCCTCGGAAAAGCACACAGACCTCACGCACCCCGGACAAACTCTCTTCCACCTTCCTCCATCATGACAAAGATACAAAAGTCTGAAGACGTGTACCAACCAACTCAAGAACAGCTTCTTCCCTGCTGTTATCAGACTTTTGAATGGACCTACCCCTATTAAGTTGATCTTTCTCTACACCCTAGTTATGACTGTAACACTACATTCTGCACCCTTGTCTTTCCTTCTCTATGAAAGCTATGCTTTGTCTGTATAGCACGCAAGAAACAATACTGTATACTAATACATGTGGCAATATTAAATCAAAATCAAAAAAGGTAAACACAGGTCCACAGATGAGTAAATGGGTTTACAATCTGGCCTGTGCTTTGAGACCTGAATCCTAAATTGACTTGATATTGGAGTCTGTTGGTATATGTGAGCAATGCTACAGTACAATAACTGGGAGCAGCGCCAGCTAGCTCATCATGTGACCCCAGGTAGCTTGCCCCGGAAGCGGAAGCCAGGAGCTTGGCGGGTCAGTAGAAAGATGGCTGCCTGTCGGTTACTGGGGTCATTCGGAGCTGCTCCTTGGACTGGGAGCGGCCGTAAACTTGTGGCTTGCATTTCAGTTCGACTTCATTCCGGCAGGGCCGAGGAAAAGCAAACTCATTTTGGCTTCGAGAGCGTGTCTGAGTCGGAGAAGGCGGAGAAAGGTGCGGGTGTGAGGGCTCAGGGATGGTGCTGGGGACTGGGAGGTTTGGGTGGGGGGGGAGACAGCTTGCTGAGCGGCCCCCTGATACTTGTCAGCTACCTGGCTGCTTTAATAAACTGTGAGTAGCTGAATCATAGAAACCGGACGGTTCCAATGATCTGATATCTGATACTTTTGTACTAAATACTGGTGACAGCCAGATTCGTGTGGTTGATCTCAGTGCCTTAAGTTGGCGAAGAGCACATTAGAAACTAGAAGCAGGAGTAGGCCGTTCAGCCCTTTGAGCCTGCTCTGCCACTCATGATCATGGCTGATCATATTCAATATCCTGATTCTCCCACTTCTCCCCTGCCCCCCCACCCCCCTTCCCTTTAGCCCCAAGAGCTATAGAAACTAGAAGTAGGAGTACATTAAGTAGGAGTCCCTGCTTGATTGCTGCCCTGTGGTCTGCTTTTCCTATTCAGACTTGTACTTTATGATCTCTTGTGGTGGATTTTAACTTCGCATCTGAAAGCACTGTTAGTTTTCACATGAATGCTGGCAGCATTCAGCTCCACCTCACCACCAGGCTGCTCTATGACACCATTATTGCTAAATTGTCAGGACTGCTTATTTGACATCCTGTACTGGATTAGCAGAAGTTTCTTTTGTTTAAATAGTGGGAAGACTGAAGCCATTGTCCTAGGTCCCTGCTCTAAATTCCTGTCCTTAATTACTGGCTTCTTCCCCCTCGCTGGCAACTATCTGAGGGCAAAACAACCCTTGGTGTCATATTTGAGATGAGTTTCTGACCACTCTCTGCTCCATCACTAAGACTGTCTATTTCCACTATGATACTATCACCTGACTTTGCCCATGCCTCAGCTCATCTGCTGAAACCTTCATCTATGCCCTTGTTACCTCTGAGCATCACTATCCCAATGCACCCTTGGGTGTTCTTTTATATTCTATCCTCCATCAGCTTGAGGTGTTCCAAAACACTGCTATCCATGTTTTAATTTGTGCCAAGCTGTGTTCACCTATCAACCTTGTGCTCATGAGCTTACATTAGCTCCAGATCAAGTAACTCCTTGGCTCTAAAATTCTTGTCCTTATTTTCCAGTCCTCCTTCAATTTGCTCAAAATCTGACTGTATTTCTTTCTTTCAGATGCTCCTTAAAACCTACCTGTTTGACCAAATGTTTGTCCACCTAGCCTAATATTGCATTATGTGGCTCAGTGCCTAATTTAGCTTCATAACATTGTTGTGAAATGCCTAGGGATATATTTGGGTAGCATGGTGACAGTGGTTAGCACTGCTGCCTCACAACCCGAGGGACCCAGGTTCAATTCCAGCCTTGGGTTGTCTGTCTATATGGAATTTGCACATTATCCCTGTGTCTGTGTGGGTTTCCTCCGGGTGCTCTGGTTTGCTCCCACACTCCAAAGACGTGTGGGTTAGGTTGATTGGCCGTGCTAAATTGCCCCTTTGTGTCAGGGGGATTAGTGGAATAAAAAAAGTGGGTTGCAAGGATGGGGCCTGGGTGGGATTGTTGTCGGTGCAGGTTTGATGAGCCAAATGGCTTTCTTCCACATTGGGGGTTCTATGATTCTATCCTATGATTTTATTATATTTAAGACACCATATAAATATGATTTATAGTCTAAGGCCCCATTGTCATCTACTGGTTTCATGTGGCTCCAGTATAATGAATTGAGGTACCAGTCAGCTACTGTATCCCAACATAAGCAAAAGCATTCAGAGGAGAGGTGGTGGGGAAATAGAGAAATTGCTTTTATTTTTGGTTTGTACTTTAAATCTGGTTGTGTTGGGTGACTTTGGTTATTCCGGATCAGACTGCTAGATGGCGTCCTGTGTGTAAACAGATGTTTGGAGGGTAGGAAGAGTGCATTGTGTGACCTGCTGTATTAGAATTAAATCGCTGTATTAGAATTAAATCATGCTAGGTGTCTCTCAGCTACATTGGTTTTTGGGCAATTTTAAACACAGCTTTTCCTGCTGTTGACTGACCATTTCTAATTGTCATTTAAGAAGGTGATGGCAGGCTGCCTTTTCGAACTGCAGTCCATTTGATGCAAGGAGGCACTCCCTCAATGCTCCTGTTCTGTGGGTGTGGATTACTGTTCCCTTCCACATTGTCCAATACGATGGTGCTCACTATAACAGTGTTCGTATGTGGTTGACACCACTGTGGATCAGCGAGCTTGCCACGTGTCAGCTGGTACTTGGGAACTTCTCGAATAATATGGTTTGCCTACTCAGTGCCACTAGACCTGTCAGATACTGATACCAGGCAACATCACAAAACTCTAAGACGTATTACAGGTTCATCAGCTGCCACCCAGACCTCCTATCCAACAAAGGTCTGAGTTTATAAGAGCCCTGACCTTGCAAAGGACAAACCAGCTTATTGGCTGGTATGAGCTTAAGAATCATAAGAACTCGGAGCAGGAGTAGACAATTTAGCCCCCCGAGCCAATCATGGGTGATCGCATCTCGACCTCCATTCCGCTTTCCTGCCTGTTCACCATAGCCCTTTAAACCCTTACAAATTAAAAATCAGTCTGCCTCTTCTTTAAATGTACTTGGCATCCACGACACTCTGGGATAATGAATTCCACAGACTCATGACCCTTTGAGAGAAATAATTTCTCTTGATCCCTGTTTTAAATCTGCCATCCCTTATCCTAAAACTATGAACTCTTGTTTTAGATCGCCTTACAAGAGGAAACATCCTCTCCGCGTCTACTTTGTCAATCCCTCTAATCTTGTATCCCTCAATTAGATCTCCTCTCACTCTTCTAAGTGCCAGGGAGTATAGGTCTAAACTGCCCAGTCTTCCTTCATAAGACCCCTCATTTCTGGAATCAATCTAGTGAACCTCCTCTGAACTGCCTCCAATGCAACTACATCCCTCCAATACAACTGTAACTTTACACAATCTAAATGTGGTTTCACAATTGCTTTGTACAATAGCAGCAGCACTTCACTACTTTTATATTCTATTCCTTTAGCAAATAAATGCCAAAATTCCATTTGCCTTCCTTATTACCTGCATACTAGTTTTCTACAATTCATGCATGAGGGCACCCAGATCCCTCTGCACCGAAGCACTCTGAAGTTTCTCTCCATTTAGATAATTTGCCTTTTGTTTTTGTCCATCAAAGTGGATAATTACAAGGAGCTGTAGTTAATCAGCCTGTGGGTCCTGCAGCTACTTCATAGTTCTCAAAGAGAAGAGTATGGAGATATCAAAATGTTTAGAGTAGTTATGCAAAGGAACAACGAACAATCTCAAATGAAAATACTGCACTGAAAGAAGGCTTGATTCAGTGAGTTGGGAAGGTCCAGGTGAATTGGAAATACGTTGGAAGGTAAAACAGGAAATGAGCCCCTCAGGAGAAGAGTCAGGAAGATCATCCAAACTATGACTAATTATAGAAATAAAATAAAGCCAGTCATAAAAATGGAGAGTAAGATCATAAAATCAATGGTTATAGCACATGGGGAAGCTATATGGTCTATCATGTGCCATGTGTCTGGAAGAGCAACTCGGCTAGGCCAACTCTCCACCTTTTGCCCTTCAATATTTTTCTATTCTGCCAATTGTCCAATCCTTTTTTGAACACCATGATTGTATCATTTCCACCGCACACTCTCAGTACTTTCCAATTGCTGTGGGGGAAGAAATTATTTCTCCTGTCAGCTTTTGTTGTTGTTTTCTTGCCACTGCGCTTGCATCGGTTTCATCTGGTTCTTGACTCTTCTGCCACTGAAAGCAGTTTCTCCCTATCCACTCTGTCCAAACCCCTCATGATTTTGAAAGCCTTTATCACCTTCTGTGAGAACAATCCCAGCCCCCCTCATCTATCCATGTAACTGAAGCCCTCATCTCTGGAACCATTCTCATAAATATTTTCTGCAACCTCTCTAACGCCTTCACATACTTCACAAAGTGTGGTGCCCAGAATTGGGCACTACTCCATTTGAGACCAAACCAATGTTTTATAAAGATTCACCGTAGCTTCCTTGTTTTTATACTCTGCCTCTATTTATTAAGTCTAGGAAGGATGCTTCTCAAACTTGCTCTGCCAACTTCAATTTGTGTGGATAAACTCTGAAGTCCCTCGGTTTTTGCATTCTCTTTATAAAATAAATGGTACAATTCTATTGTTTTTGCTACCAAAATATCTCATTTTGCACTTCTCTACATTAAGTTTCATCTGTTATGTCTTCCCATTCCATCAGCCTGTCTCTCTGTGGCCAGGAATCGAACCTAGGTCCCTGGCGCTGCGAGGCAGCAGTGCTAATCACTGTGCCACCATGCTGCCCCCCAATTATCCCTCTAAAAGCTTCCCCACCACTAAGGTTAAACCTGACTGCCTTGTAAGTGCTGGGCTTATTCTTGCAACCTTTTTTTGAACAAGGAAATCATATTACAATTCTCCAGTCCTGTGGAAAACCCCTGTTTTGAAGAGGATTGGAAGATTATGGCACTGCCTCCAGTACTTCCAGCCTTGCTTCTCTCTGCATCCTCGGGAGCATCTGACCTAGTCCATAGAACCATAGAACATTACAGCACAGAAACAGGCCTTTTGGCCCTTCTTGTCTGTGCCGAACCATTTTTCTGCCTAGTCCCACTGACCTGCACCTGGACCATATCCCTCCACACCCCTCTCATCCATGTACCTGTCCAAGTTTTTCTTAAATGTTAAAAGTGAGCCTGCGTTCACCACTTCCTCTGGCAGCTCATTCCACACTCCCACCACTCTCTGCGTGAAGAACCCCCCCCCCCCTAATATTCCCTTTAAACTTTTCACCCTTCACCCTTAACCCATGTCCTCTAGTTTGTTTTTCCCCTAGTCTCAGTGGAAAAAGTCTGCTTGCATTCACTCTATCTATACCCATCATAATTTTATACACCTCTATCAAATCTCCCCTCATTCTTCTATGCTCCAGGGAATAAAGTCCTAACCTATTCAACCTTTCTCTGTAACTCAGTTTCTCAAGTCCCGGCAACATCCTTGTAAACCTTCTCTGCATTCTTTCAACCTTCTTAATATCCTTCCTGTAATTAGGTGACCAAAACTGCACACAATACTCTAAATTCAGCCTCACCAATGTCTTATACAACCTCACCATAACATTCCAACTCCTATACTCAATACTTTGATTTATAAAGGCCAATATACCAAAAGCACTCTTTACGACCCTATCTACCTGTGACGCCACTTTTAGGGAATTATGTATCTGTATTCCCAGATCCCTCTGTTCTACTGCACTCTTCAGTGTCCTACCATTTACCTTGTATGTTCTACCTTGGTTTGTCCTTCCAAAGTGCAATACCTCACACTTGTCTGCATTAAACTCCATCTGCCATTTTTCTAGCTGGTCCAAATCCCTCTGCAAGCTTTGAAAACCTTCCTCACTGTCCACTACACCTCCAATCTTTGTATCATAAAATTTGCTGATTCAATTTACCACATTATCATCCAGATCATTGATATAGATGACAAACAACAATGGACCCAGCACTGATCCTAGTGGCACACCACTAGTCACAGGCCTCCACTCAGAGAAGCAATCCTCCACAACCACTCTCTGGCTTCTTCCATTGAGCCAATGTCTAATCCAATTTACTACCTCTCCATGTATACCTAGCGACTGAACCTTCCTAACTAACCTCCCATGAGGGACCTTGTCAAAGGCCTTACTGAAGTCCATGTAGATAACATCCACCGCCTTCCCTTCGTCCACTTTCCTGGTAACCTCCTCAAAAAACTCTAATAGATTGGTTAAACATGACCTACCACACACAAAGCCATGTTGACTCTCCCTAATAAGTCCCTGTCTATCCAAATATTTGTAGATTCTATCTCTTAGTACTCCTTCCAATAATTTACCTACTACTGACATCAAACTTACCGGCCTATAATTTCCTGCATTACGTTTTGAGCCTTTTTTAAACAACGGAACAACATGAGCTATCCTCCAATCATCCGGCAACTCACCCATGGATACCGACATTTTAAATATATCTGCCAGGGCCCCTGCAATTTCAATACTAGTCTCCTTCAAGGTCCGAGGGAATACCCTGTCCGGTCCTGGGTATTTATCTACTCTGATTTGCCTCAAGACAGCAAGCACCACCTCCCCCTTTAATCTGTATAGGTTCCATGACCTACCTACTAGTTTGCCTTATTTCCATAGACTCCATGCCAGTTTTCTTAGTAAATACGGATGCAAAAAACCCATTTAATATCTCTCCCATTTCTTTTGGTTCCATACATAGCCGATCACTGATCTTCAAGAGGACCAATTTTATCCCTTACTATCCTTTTGCTCCTAATATACCTGTACAAGGTGTAGGATTATCCTTCACCTTGTCTGCAGAAGCAAACTAATCTGTGGTTAAGTCGAGTCCTGGTGACTTGACTTAACCACAGATAGCCTTTCTTATACCACCATCTTTTTCATTTGCAGGTCTCCGCTCCCGCCTCTGTGATTTCAGCAGTGCCTTCCTTGTTAAAGGCAGATGCAAAGTGCTCCTTTAATACCTCAGCCATATTGTCCGTTTCCATGCGTAATACGTCATTTTGGTCCCTAATTGGCCCCAATCTGCATCTCGCTACTCTTTATTATTTATTGTAGAGTTGAATACAGAGGGAAACTGAAAAGACATTAATGACAAAGCAAATGCATGAGAAAAGATTTTGCAAATATTACGTCATTTAATAAACATGAGTAAAAGAATAGTCAAACGGCAGGGAAGATTATGCACCAAAAAGGAAATCTTGCGGAGCCAGAGAGTATGTCTGACATATGATATGAGTACTTTGTATCTGTCTTCACTAAAGAGGATGCTGCCACTGTTACAGCAAAGGAGGTGGTGGTAGTGGAATTGGATAAGATGATAGATGAAGGCCAGCTACAAAACCAGTGGAAAAGTCACCCAGTCTCGATGGGAGACACGCTTGGATACTGAGGGTGGGAATAGTGGAGGTTCTGTCCACAATCTTTCAGTTCTCCTTGGATACGGGTGCCAGAAGACTGAATGATTGCAAATTTTATGCTCCTGTTCTAAAACTGGGCGACACTTAAACAAGATAATGAAAGGCCAGTTAGCTTAATATTAATGGCAGGGAACTTCCGGAGATAACGTTAGACATAATTGTCACTTGAACAAACATTGTTAAATAAACAGCAGCCAACATGGTGTGGTTGAAGGCAGATCATGTCTGACCAACTTGATTGAGTTCTTTGCTGAAATAATGGAAAAGGTTGACGAGGGCAGTGAGGTTGGTGTGAATGTGGACTTTCAACAGGAGTTTGACACAGTACCATACAATAAACTTATTGGCAAAATTAAAACCCATGGGATTCAAAGGGATATTGGCCATGAGGATGTAAAATTGGCCACAGGTCGGAAAACAGAATAATAGTGTGCGATTATCTTTGGGCTTGAAGCAGTTTGTAATGTTCGCTGTTATGAATGTAGGGACTCAAAGACAACCTAGTTGAACTTGGGCATATGATGTTTATTGTAGAATAATTTATGACTTTAATAGTTTACAGAGTATTTGAAAATGTTGCCAAAAACTATGACATAATGAACGATGCCATGAGCCTTGGCATCCACAGATTATGGAAAGATGCACTTATTCGTATGATGAACCCACTGCCAGGAACAAAACTGCTTGATGTGGCTGGAGGGACAGGTATGATAATTACTCAGATCTATTCTATGCTCTACAGATCGTTCCGGGTTTGAGAAGATTTTGTGAATCTTGTGTTGCTGGTCACTCCTCCCCTTTGCTTTGCCTGACTCCAAATACTACAAGGTAGAAAGGGTCATGTTTTCTGCAGTAGTGACCAGGTTGAGATAATCTCTGTCCCCAGGAGTGATTTTGCCTTGGCATTGAAGGGCCTAAACAGTAAGAGAAAGTTGAAATTGTATACAAAAGAACATTAGAGCAGGGATAGGGTATTTGAGTCTTCACCATCAGTTAGATCATGGCTGACCTGATTGTGGATTTAACTCTGTTTTGCTGCCTGCCCCCATAACCCTTGACTTCCTTGTACATTAATAACATGTCTAACTCAGCTTTGAATATGTTGAATGACCCATCCTCCACTGCTCTCTGGTGTAGACAATTCCTAAGACTAACAACTCTTAGAGATAAGAAATTCCTCCTCATCTTTCTTAAATGAGAGACCCTTTATTTTGAAACAATGTCTCCTCGTTCGAGATTTCCCCACAAGAGGAAACATCCTCTTTGTCTACTCCGTCAAGCCCCCTTAGAATCTTGTGTTTCAATACAATCACCTCTCGTTCTTATAATCTTGAATGAATATAGGCCCAACATGCTCAACCTTTCCTCTTGAGACAATCCTTCTTCTGAACTCCTTCCAATGCAAGTAAATCCCTCTAATGCAAACTGACTAAAATTATACACTCCACTTTTGGTGCAGTCTTACTAATGGCTTGCACAGTTGTAGCAAGGTTTCCCTACTTCGATATTGCACGCACGCATGCGGCAGGGACTCCTTGTGTATGCTGACAACACTCTTTTCGACCTGACTACCATCTCTCTGATTCCTGCTGCTTCTAAATTGTCTCTGATTGTCTGAGATCTAACCTTGGAGGAGCAAATATTTCCTCCAACTAAATATTGGGAAGGCCAAAGCTATTGTCTTCAATCTTTCTGCTACTAACTCAGTTTCCTAGTCATTGACTGCATTCTTTTCCTGGCAACAGTCTGAGGCTGAACCAGACTGTTTACAACCTTGTTGTATTTAACCCAGAGCTGTGTCTTTGATCACATAGCATGCCATCACTAATGCCAGTACTTCCACTTCCATAATGTCACCCCACTCCATGCCTGTCTTTGTTCTTCTGCTGCTAAAACCTTCATCCACGCCATTGTTGCCTCCAGACTTGGCTATTTAAGTGCATTCCTTGCCAGCCTCCCATCACCCACAAACCTAAACTCGTCCAAAACTCTGCTGCTTGAGTTGTTATTCACACCAAATCCCACTTGCCCATATTCCCTGAATTTGCTGATTTCCAGTGGGCCTGATTGAGCATTGCCTCAATTTTAAAGCTCTTGTCCTTGTTTTCAAATCCCTCCTTGGCCTTGCACATCCTTACCTCTGTAATCTCTTTCAGTCCCACAACCCTCAGACGTCTTTGCTCCTCCAATTCCGACCTCTTGAACATCCCAGATTTTAACTTTTCCACCATTAACTGCTGTGTCTTTAACTATGTAGGCCCCAGATTCTGCAGTTCCCTCTTTAAACCCCTCTATATATCTCTCCTCAATACTCTGTTTAAAGTGCTTCTTAAAATCTACAACTTTGAGCAGGTTTTTGGTCATAGCTCCAAATAACTCCTTATGCATCTCGATGTCAAATTTTGTTTCCCAACTCTCCTGTAAAGCACCTTGGGACACAGCTTTGTGGTTGTTGTTGGAGTGGCATTAGGATATCCATTTTGGATAGATAATAGAGAGCAGTCAATTGGCCTTCCATGTTCTTTTTTTCACCTCAGCCCCAAAACCATTACATTGGCAAATATTTGTAAATAAAATGCAAATTTACCTTGTGTTGATTTGACTAAAAATTGTTCCTTTTTAATTTTTATTAAGTTGGCAGTTAGTTTGACTGCAGTGTTTCTGGTGTAATGTGATGGATATTATGTACTATTTGAATCTTATTCCTCTGATATTTAAATCAAGCAGCAAACATTATAATTGCTCAACCTTTGGATCTACCCTACACTGAACGTGCCAAAGCTATACCACATCACCTAGTTCTCCATAATTGTTCTTGGCAATTAACTGTCAAGTACTGTGTGGAGGTGAGTCATAGTTTATTCACAGATAATCTGTTTAGGAAATGCATTAGTGTCTAATGGAGTGTACCCACAGGTCTTGTACTGTTGTCAGCTTTTTACTTTCACCCGAGTTATGAAACCTTCTATTGTGTATTCCCAGTTGACATGTCTGTTAATTTAATTGTAAGCGAGCTAGAAAAATGCATCCCCCAGGCGTCTCATCTTCTACCTCTCCCTCGGCTTTCTTCCTTTCTCTCCTGATGATTTCAGAAGCATGGAACCCTCTTCATTAAATCTTTTAGAAGGAACACTCAGCAAGAGCCCAGAATGCTCCTCCTCCAGCCCATGGATACTGCAGCGTCAACTGAGGGCTATTACTGCTTGAACACTTGGGGAGGTCCCTTGCTGCTCCATGTAGTTTTATTTTCCTGCTGTGGAGTGAGATTGTAGCTGAAACATCAAGGCAGCGCTCCAAACTTGTGTTTTTATGTTAAGTTTTCATTGGTAACTTGACTGACTTTTTTTAGAACTAGACCCATTTCACTCCTGTGGTTTATAGTCAGTCATGAAGCTGTATGGTCAGAGAAGTAGATGATGTGGTATAATTGTGGCACATTCACTGCAGGGGAGATCCAAAAGTACCACAAGCAGTATGATCAGACTCTCATTTTTTTTGATCCTTGTGTATTCTGGACATTAAACAAAAGTGACATTCTGTCACATTGGCATTAAATCCTCTAGCATGAGGATGACTCATCGTTGATCTGAGTAAAACATGTGCATTTAACAGCTATATAGAGTGACAAGTTTCCCTTCTTGCTGGAGACCAGCAACTTTCTGTTACCTCAGTTTCATGTGGGCACTTGTAATGTGTCAGGAAACAAATTGCCAAGGGAACATGACAGCCAAGTTCAAAACCCTGCTGACAAAACACGCACTTAGCAAGAAATATTATTAGGGCTAGTTGTTTATTTTTTCCTCTTCCCATTAAAGGGTCAATGGGGCCAATTGTCATATCCGTGTCACTATCTGCACAGGTTGGTGATTGAAACAAGTACTTTCCTAGTCTGTGTGGCTCTGTTCCATGGTTGGGAGTGTTCTTTACAGCTAAAGTAACGTGAAAGAAGTAAAATTGTTCTGTATTTCTGCAGGGGATATAGCCTTCAGGTTTATGGATTACTTAAGATTGCAACATGAAAGGCAGAGTCGACAAGCGATGAAGTCTTTTCAGAGCCCATCGTGGCAACAGATCAATGACTTTTATGAACAGCAGAATAAATCTGATTCGGGATCAAAGGCAGTCATCTGTGATATCAATAAAGAAATGTTAAAAGTTGGAAGGCAAAAGGCAGAACAGCTGAACTATACTGAAGGTAGGTGGTGCTTAAAAGATGTGATATTTTCCACTGCTGGATGTGATGTGAAAAGCTAATGGGGACCTCTACAAACAGCTCTGCTGTTGGCAGTGTATTTGAAAAGAGATTGAATTGTATTGAAGGATTCTGCTTTTTCAGTCTGTTCAGCTAGTGGCAGTTTTTAACACCTCCCAAGATATTTCTTATTAAATCTGAAGGCCCAAGTAGTAGTGCATGACATGGCTGAAGAAATAAAACTGAACAGATAAATTTGGAACTAATGATTAGGAGATGCTGAGTGTGGTTATAACCCAGAATAAAAGGCTACTGAGGTTAAGTACTTCTGCAATTGAAATCCTTGGAAAGAATGAGTTGGGAAACTGAGAATTTTCTTTGCATTCAGACCTGGAGTACAAGATATCTTCAAGGGTGGCCTTTCGAATTTGAAGCAATACTGAGATTTGACAAATTTGGGGTTTTAGCAGAATTTTGTCACATCTTGATGGAAAATGAAATATTTGAAGTTAAAATAGCATCCAAAAGAGCTAGTCACACAATTATTTGTCTAAATGAAGGCAGTAAAATGGCTGCTGTGCCAATCTCTATAAAAATTGACCTCCATTTGTCCACGGTCTGTTTATCTGAGTGTTGTCTGCATTTGTGCTGCATTTCAGATTGTGTTTTGGTTCCTGTGTCAAAAGGTACAGGTGAAGTATTGTTAAACCATCACTCCACTCTCTCTCTCTCTCTCTGAGAGTTCATAGAATGGTACAGCACAGGAGGCCATTTGGACCATCTCGTGTACCAACTTGCTAATTAGTCATTTTCCCCATGCTTAGCCCAGCCGACACTGAGCATAACTCTAAAGGCAGTTGTTGGAAGGAAACGCAGCAGCCAATTTTCCTGCAGCAAGGAGCCACTTGCTGACCTACACTGGGTGTCATTCACTAGTGCCTCCAAATTAAAGTTCCCATCCTGTTGTTTAAATCTCTCTCTCCATAGCCTCACCATTCCCTATCTCTGTACCAGCTTCCACCATTCACCTGCATTCTTCCAATTCTGTCTTGTGTACATCCTCCCTCCCTTTGGCTCTTCAACCATAGAATTCCTACAGTGCAGAAAGAGGCCATTTGGTTCATTGAATCAGCACCAACTCAATGTCAGATTATTTTAACCAGTCTCTATCCCCATAAACCCACACACTTATCCTGTTAATCCCCCCCCCCCCCCCCCCACCCCCCTAACCTACATCTTGGGATACTTAGTGAGCAATGGTGGCTGCACCTCTTCAGCTATGCCTTCAGCTCTGAAATCTCCTGTTTGTCACTCTCTAGCTTTGTCTTTTTTTTCCAGATCTTCCTTGTGGACCACGCTTTTGATCACCCCCTCCTAAACATCACCCTTTGCTTAGCATCCATCTGTTTCTGGCTGTGTGAAGTATATTTGGATCATTTTCTCCATTAAAGGTGCCATATAAATGAAGAGTAGCTTTGTATTGGATTGAATCCACATTCCATTATGCAAACTCCTTTTGCAGAGTTGCAATGAAAAGAGAAAATCAACTGATACAATGTGATTTAGTAAAACCGCATCTTTCATTTCAGCATTAAATCTTCACTTTCCCCATGCCCCCAACAATTCTGCCCTCCATTTGTTCCTGAAGGTTCTAATTCATGTTGGACTTGTAACTATACGTCGTTCTCTCTGCTAAATTGTTATTATTCACCTGAGCCTAGATTGAGTGCCTCAACATTGATGCTGCTCTCACTCAATACCCACAAGTGCATTCTCAAGCAGAAACTAACAATCAATGTAAATTATGGTTTATTTCTCCTTTCTGCTCAGAACCGACTGTGAGGTAATTGATCCAAAGGAATATGTTCTGACTCTAAGAAGTTTCTAAGGATATTGTCTGTGTGCTCATGCTTGTTCTCTGGTTGGTTATTCCCTGTAGGCCTGGCCTGGGTGGTAGGAAATGCAGAAGAGCTGCCATTTGATGATGACAAGTTTGATGTTTATACAATTGCCTTTGGAATTAGAAATGTTACTCATATTGATCATGTGAGTAGATGCAGTGCATCATCTGTCGCTAACTTGTGATCCGTTCTAATGGAGAAGCTGCTGCCTGCCATGTTTCTTCTCTTTCTCTCCCCGCCCCGCCCACCAACTTGTTTTGAGGCTGAGGATGAAAGTATATTTTTAAACAAAACCAATAAGTTTATTTCCATCTTTTAAATATCCCTTGGATTAAAAAGTGAGTTTTACTGCAACTTGTCTGTTAAATTTCCTATCAAACTTCCTTTGTTCAGTTTCTGACAGCGCAAGACGGTATCCATGTAGGAAACTCTGACACTGCCTGTTTTCCCCTCACCAGGTGTTGCAAGAGGCCTATCGCGTTCTGAAGCCAGGTGGAAGGTTCCTGTGTTTGGAATTCAGCAAAGTACAGAATCCAATCATTTCCAGGTGGCTATAGTAAACTAGGGTTACAAAGAGGGGGGTGGGTGGGTGCTGGCTGCAGTCTTTTCTCAAATGTAATTTAATTATAGATTTCTAGAATATAGAGAACAGAAGGAGACCAGTCAGCCTATCGAGCCTGCACTGACAATCCCACCCAGGCCCTGTTCCCGTAACCCCCATGTATTTACCCTGCCAATCCCGCTGACACTAAGGTGTCAATCAACCTAACCCCCACACCTTTGGACTGCGAGAGGAAATCCACGCAGGCACAGGGAGAATGTGCAGACTCAACAAAGACAGTGACCCAAGGCTGGAATTGAGCCTGGGTCCCTGGCACTGAGGCAGCAATGCTAACCACTGTGCCGCCGTGCTGCCCTTCATTGCATCTGTAACCCTGCTTGCATTCGTGCCAGCAAACTGTTTAAGCTGTATCATACTCGGCCCTTTTCAGTAGCGGCCTGCGAGAGCCAGCACTTCTCATGGGCCAGCCGCTCATGGAGTACTAGATAATGATTAGGGTTTGCCTCTGCTGGGAGATGGTGAGGTTTACTTCTGATTGCTTGTGGTTTAGATGAAGTAGTTGCTATGGGAACTCAGTAGGATAACTCTTCTGGCACTTGTGAACCTCGGTCCAGAACGTTAAGAATGGAGTGCAAATCAGCCAGAGTTGAAGGGATCTAATTGCAGTTAATTATCTATGACTTCCTCCAAACAGTACAAGTATAGGAGAATTCAATGGGAAATCGTATTGTGCCACTGCTGTTACAATTCTGTCAAAATAGTAGCTCAAAAAGGCTCCTGACCAACTAAGGAACAGTAAACAAAACCAGCAAAACAATACACCTAAACAATAACCTTTGGGTAGGTCTTGTGTCAGTCTATTTCCATAGATAACTCTACGCTTGCAAGCCGAGATGTCTATTTTAAACTGACAACGTAAATCAGCAGTTTGCAGGAGGGACCACTGGGAAATTGCTTGGACAACTTGCTTGTTATGTCGGCATATTAACATTCAACTCCAGCTTGTTTAAGAGAACCTCTTGGACACTTAACCTGTAATTTAACACTGCATGATGCTGTAAACAAAAGTAAAATGCTGGAAATCAAATAAAAACAGAAAATGCTGGAAGAACTCAGCAGGTCTGGCAGCATCTATAGAGGGAGAAACTGAGTTACTGTTTCAAGTCTAAATGACCCTTCTTTGGACCTGCTGAGTTTTTCCAGCATTTTCTGTTTGGTGAAAATCTTATAATAAATCTGTCCCTTTTTCCATTTGTTCCACTGTTATGCCCACAAGTTGGTGCAATGCATGAGAAATAGCGGATGCAAACCCACGCCCTATGATTCCGCAGATGGTTCTCAAGTACAGTATGTTGGTACACCAATGAACTGTGCCTCCCTGTCCCAACTTTTATTGTCTCCACTGCTATTTCTTCAGCCTTTCCTCCGATGAAGACATTGACTGGCATCCTGTTGGGACCTGGTTCAATAGGCAAATCTTCACCCTCCCAATATTTTGATCGGTTTGCCATTCTTCATCTCTGAATTTGATGGTTCAGCCACATTTGAGCTTGACCCTGCTCTTGCCTGATGTTCATACCAGAGAACTCTGACCATTTTTCCTGCCATCATAGGTGGCACAGAGGGTAGCACTGCTGCCTCACAGTGCCAGGGACCTGGGTTCAATTTCAGCCTTGGGTGACTGTATGGCATTTGCATGTCCTCCCCATGTCTGCATGGGTTTCCTCCAGGTGCTTCAGTTTCCACACTCCAAAAATGTGCAGGTTAGGTGGACTGGCCGTGCTAAATTGTCCCTTAGGGGGATTAGTGGGCTAAATACATGGGGTAACGGGTAAACCTGGGAATGAGTTGATACAGAATTGATGGGCCGAATGGCTTCCTTCTCCACTGTGTATTCTATAATCCAAGATTTTGTGAATCCGTGAGAGCTGGATTGACTCAGCTTGGATCAAGTTGGCAACCTGTGTCTAATTGGTAGTTTTGGATACTCACTGGACAAATCAGCCCTCTTTCTCATAACAATGGATTTTCCGTACTTAGCACTGTTTTTGCTTTTAGAAGTGTTTTGTATTTATTGCAATGGCACAGAATACCTGCTCTCTTTGTCCAGGCTCTACGACTTGTACAGTTTCCAAGTGATACCTGTGCTGGGTGAGGTTATCGCTGCTGATTGGAAATCCTACCAATACCTGGTGGAAAGTATCCGACGTTTTCCAGATCAGGTAATGTTAAAGTCGGGTAGTCATTTTTAAAAATGTTCATGCTCAAGCATTCGCCATCATGCTTTGATCTATTTGCACGTTACATTTTTTAATCAGACTGTTTTTCATTCTGCAACAGTTCTCTGCATTGTAATTGGCCTTTGTTTGAATCAAGGATGGGTTTGTAAATGTGACCCTATAAACGGAATGGGCCTGAGAAAACATCATTCGACTTCAGATTTTTGAAGCTCCAAAGATTGTGTTCTTATTTTTTTGTCTCCATTCGGCCAGCTTATTGACTCCTTCCTTAAGCTGAAGGACAAACGACACTTGAAAAATGAGGCAGTGGTAGTGACATTTACTTATTTTGTCCTAGGTTCCCTGAGCCACACACTGTTGCTGTTTGAACTTTAGTAGCTGCATCAGTGCTTTCTTTAATAATGAAGAACTTGCATTATAAACCTCATTTCACAACCTCAGGGCCCCAAGCAAATTTGCAGACAATGAAGTACTTTATAAATGCAGGAAATTTCACAAACTAGTGTTATGTTACCTGGAATTTCGAAGGTTCAGAGATGATCAGATTAAAGTTGTCAAGATGTTAATGGGAATCGACGTGGCAGGTATAGAAACTATTTCTGTTGCTTGGGGTGTCAAGGACAAAGTCTATAGGTTAGGAATCAGACATTACAGTGAAGTTAGGAGTCACCTTTGCTCACACAATGGTTGAAGTTTGAAACTCTCCTCCACAAACTTGTGATACTGGCTCAGTCAATAGTTTTAAATCTGACATTTTTTTAAACAAAAATTATTAAATGATATGGGGCAACAGAGTATGCAGGGTAACGGTGAGTATATGGAGTTTTGGGAGGCTAAATGGCCGACTCCTGTTCCTAATATCTGAAACCTCTGACAGTGCAGCACTCCCTCTGTACTGCACTGTAGTCTCAGTCTGGAATTTGTGCTCAAGTCCTTGGAATGGGATTTGATGCCACAACCTTCTGACTCCAGAGGTGAGAGTGCTGCCACTGAGTCACAGCTGACCTCCCCCTTTATCAGTATATTAACTGTCAGCTGAGAGGTGTGCAAGAGTATCACTTGGTTCTCTCTCTCTCAGTGGGGAGTGGAGAGGTAATTTATCTTCCTCTCTTTGAGGAGGGGCCTAGTCTCCACTCTCAGGTTATGTCACATTTTGACGCAGCGCAAGTAATGTTTGCCTGGGGTCCCTTTCATTTATATATGTGTCTTTCCAGGACGAGTTCAAAGGAATGATCGAGGATGCAGGGTTTTACAAGGTGGAATATAACAACTGGACGTCGGGGATTGTGGCCGTTCACTCTGGATTTAAACTCTAAATTTGAAATGGCTGAAAAGAAATCAACAGCTGCCTGCTGTGAGACATAGTTTCCATTGACTCAGATACGCAATCTGTGAGTTATCACACACCAGCACCAAGCTGCTGGAATATTGAGTTATGTCCGAGTTAGTTAATCGCTCAACAGCCTCACAATTATCAGTGCGATCTGAGGGGACTGTGCTGCAACATCACCTGGTTTATATTCACCTCAGTTTGAAGTGTAAAAGTGCAAGTGCACACTGTCTGCTGCTGTTCTGGGCTTTTCCTCTGTGAGGATGTCGATTCAGTATCTCCAAATTTGTTCTAATCAGTGCATAAAGCCCTTCGGCATGAAGGAAATAAATTTGCCACTGATATCCAAGCTTTGGCAGCCGCAGACTGATTATTTATTAAACTAGACTACTAAATTTCTGCATGTTTTAAGAAATCAAGGATTTGGCCATTTAATATTTTCTGTGAAATGTGCTGAATAGGAACTTTGCATTTCCTTTCTCGCTTGTCCCTCAGCATGAATAATTATGTTTTATGTTGGTCAGATGATGAGAGAGAGATACTTCATGTGTGCGTGCACACACAAACATTTTAAAAGCCTTAAGAGTAAAAACTTCAGGATCTGTATTTGACATTCTGATCGCTCTGAGTAATGGGGGCGGCACGGTGGCGCAGTGGTTAGCACTGCTGCCTCAAGACCAGGGACCTGGGTTCAATTCCCTATTTGGGCATTGTCTGTACGGAGTCTGCACGTTCTCCCTGTGTCTGCATGGGTTTCCTCCTGCAGTCCGAAAGACGTGCTGGTCAGGTTCATCGACCTTACTAAATTCCCCCTCAGTTTACCCGAACAGGCACGAGTGTGGCGACTAGGGGATTTTCACAGTAACTTAATTGCAGTGTTTATGTAAGCCTCCTTGTGACACTAATAAATTAAACTTTAATATGATGCTTGTTGCAAACTGAAGAAGATTACAGAATCTAAATGAGACGGAACAAATGTGCCACTGTTCCCTTTTCACCAGAATTTATCCCATGTTACTGGCCTGATAATTTGGTGACTGGTTTCGCGTTTGAGGAGTCTTCAAAGCAAACTCCCCTTGCGGGGAGTATGTTTACGCATACAATTATGGCAAAAACCAGCAGGTTAGTTCTGGACTTGAAAAAATGGCATATTCTACCCCTATGCAGTGAGTAGGTTATGTTATGGTGTTTTTGCAGGTGTCAACACGGAGCACTTTTACTTCATGCAGTGCTGCAGTTTAGAATTTGTTTTTGATATTTTTGGTGTGTGCAGGAATTTATAGAAAATATTCAAATGTCCTAATGCCAAATAAAACATTTTTTTTCTGGTTTGATTTTGTACATCTATTTTTAAAGTCGATTTAGGGGTGTATTTGCAGTGACAAGTGGTTTTGTATCAGTGACTTATTGCTATCCTCAGTGAGATCTGATCTTCCTGTGTTTGAGTGAGCAATGTCCTAAACATCTCAAACAGACAGACCAGAGACAGTAACAAAAATAGAAATGGGTTGATCTGCTCAACAAAAGTGACACCTTATGATTTGGAAGAAGAGTGTAGACACTTGAATGAACCCAATTTAAAATGTCAGGGGAAATTTGGTAACAGACTGAAAAACACCGAACAGTGGTTTAGTATTGTGATGGTGTACAATTTTGGAGGCTGTTCATGCTCTTAGTACCTCATGGATGCTTTGTTTTGGACTGAGAGATCTGTTCTGAATAGAACCACAATTTATGTTGGAGATTGTCCTCACGACAAAGTTGGGATGCTGTCTCCACACAGACGATCCAGTGTTCACCGCTGCCAGCTCTCTTGCAGACGGACATTTCTTTTGATGGGTAGGATGAGGTCGAGCAGCCTATTTCCCTGTTTAGGTTTCCTTTCCACCTCGTGGAGGCCCAGTCTAGCAGTTTGGTACAGAGGCAATGGAAGGAATGTTGGACCGGTAACACTGATGTCATCAGAGTACATGTGGAAGCTGACCCTTGTCTGCAGATGATGTCTCCTTGAGGAAGCATTTAAGTGAGGAAGAGCCAAGGATGGATCCTCCTGAGCAGAATGTTTGGAGTGGGAGGAGAATCTGTTACTAAAGATGGCCCAGTTATGATCAGGTAAGTAACTAAGGGCAGTTCCACTGAGCTGAACATTGGAGGGGGAGTGGGGACAATGCCTATGGGCGGATTCTGTTTTAATTAATTGATCGATGCTAATTGCTTTAAGAGTGAACTTGCACAGGGTTTAAGGAGGCTACGGGTGCCTGTGAAGTTGCAGCTAGAGGTTGCATCTTAAAAGGAAGGAAGAATGCTGGATAAACCAATGACCGTTCCAAAAGCTGTGTATATTACTGGGTTGTGTTATGGACAACTGAGGTGGGTCCCTCAATAGTGAATTGGCCAGTGTGGGTATGCAGGATTCTGATGCCGTCGTCACATTACAATAAAGTAATTTTCTTTCAGTATAGGATTTGCGCAATTGGAAAGCAATAACCACCACTTGTTTCACTTTTAGTTCTGGCATTCAAATTATGTTTCATGCACAAATGGATACTGGATGCTACCACCATTCACTAAGTGAAATCTTATTGATTAGTATTAGAATGGTAGCTGTTTTAATAGCGATCTAGGAGTAAAGCTCTTATGTTCTCCTTTAAATTTATTTCATATGTTCTTAGCAAAACAGATCAATAGATTTTTGGGTACTATTTGATTTATTATTGTCACATGTATTTGCATACAGTGAAAAGTATTGTTTCTTGCACGCTATACAGACAAGGCATACCGATCATAGAGAAGGAAAGGAGAGAGTGCAGAATGTAGTGTTAGTCATAGCTAGGGTGTAGAGAAAGATCAACTTAATGCGAGATAGGTCCATTCAAAAGTCTGATGGCAGCGGGGAAGAAGCTGTTCTTGAGTCAGTTGATACATGACCTCAGACTTTGTATCTTTTTTCCTGACGGAAGAAGGTGAAAGAGAGAATGTCTGGGGTGTGTGGGGTCCTTAATTATGCTGGCTGCTTTGCTGAGGCAGCGGCAGTGTTGATGGATGGGAGGCTGGTTTGAGTGATGGACTGGGCTTCATTCATGCCCCTTTGTAGTTTCTTGTGGTCTTGGACAGAGCAGGAGCCACACCAAGCTGTGGTACAACCAGAAATAATGCTTTCTATGCTGCATCTGTAAAAACTGGTGAGAGTCGTAGCGGACATGCCAAATTTCCTTAGTCTTCTGAGAAAGTAGAGGAGTTGGTGGGCTTTCTTAACTATAGTGTATAGGGTATTAAGGGAATTGAAGGGTATTATCATGCAAGGGTGGATGTAAGATAGAAGATCAGCCATGATTTTGGTGGAACAAGCTCAAGGCAACATGACCTATTCCAGATCCTATTTCTTATGTTAAATAGTTGAATCTGACTTTTGTTAAAACAATGACAGTGATACAGTAGAATCAGGTTGCTTCACTGAGACATCAATTTTCCATTTTGAAGCAGATCTTTATTTTGACAGTGTCAGCAACTGAGGGCCAGCTCAGCAAGTGCCTCCTCTTATCGAGGCACCACTAATCTAAGCTCTAACTGAAGAAATTGACCATTCCAAACTATAATGTTTCTGGCAGTTAAACAATTACACTTTGCATTGGCCATTGGTCACCAAAAGGTTTTGAGCTTGTGTTGGAGCTCCCTGGAACGTCATTGATGCCTCCAGGGATACCAGCAGGAAAAAGACGGAGTTATCTGGCTGCCTGTGAGCTGAACTCCCCTGGAGCTGTGAATAGCTCCAGGCCCAAGAGCAGAACACCAAGGTCACCTGACCTGCCATACCCATTCCCTCCCCCCTCCTGTACCAGGTGACTAAAGGTGAGAAAGGTGGCACAGGAATTCAGCCATAAATTGAGAAACCCTGTTCGTATAATAAGAGTGACCATAAAGCCCCGGGAGCCTGCTTTCACATTCAGAGCTCATCTTCCTCCACTCCATTTGCCTTCCCTATTGCTATCCCTATACCCTTTGGTTCTCAGTGATCAAATGTGTCTCAGTCTTGCAAATGCTCAATTTAGCATTGACAATCTTCTGGAGTAGAAAATTTCAAAAGATAATCAGTCCACTAAGTGAAGAACTTTCAGGTCTAAATGGCCAGCCTCTTATCTTGACACTGGTCCCTAATTTTAGACTTGAACAACATCTCAGCATTTGCCCTATTAAACTGAAAGGTATAATCTTAATGAGATCGCCCCTCATTCTTCTGAACACCAGAGAATATAGGCCCATTTTGTTCTACCAGGGCTTTTCTTTTGTCCTTGCCCAACATTATTCAATTTGGTTTTTTTGTAAGGTAAGCTTTAACTCAAATCTGATTGCTTGTCAAACCAACACCGGGCCAGACTTGGTGTGGTTTAATACTACATCATATGGTGCATTTAGTTACTAAACCATCAAAAGGTTACTTGCACTTTTGCAAATAAACCTGGAACATTCTTGTCGTGGGTGCTGTATTGAAATGGCGGTATTCAAGTGAAAGTTCAATTCAGGTGGAGAATACTTTTGCCATTTCAATACAGCACCCACTACAAGTTCTGATTACCTGACCAGATTGCTCTTTCATAAAATGGGCTTTTGTTTGCATTTCATGACCACCAGATGTATCCAAGTGCTTTACAGCCAATGTCATGTAGTCATTGTTGCAATGTCAGTGCCTGTGACAAATTAAATGATTTGGCATATTTTGAGTGGAAAGGGTAATGTAAATTCTTAATCTGCTAGTAAGGTAGAACTGAATTTTCCTTTGAGATGTGACACTGGCCACGTGACACAATTAACTAAAATGTGTGCTGTATACATTTTGCAGCAACTCTCGTGGCTGAATTAGTGAATATGCTGTTTTATACCAAAGGAATACTTAGTGGACTGATTATCTTTTAAAATTTTCTACTCCAGAAGATTGTCAATGCTAAACTGAGCATTTGCAAGACTGAGACACATTTGATCAGAGAACCAAAGGGTATAGGGATAGCAATGGGGAAAGGCAAATGGAGTGGAGGAAGATTAGCTCCGAATGTGAAAGCAGGCTCCAGGGGCTTTATGGTCACTCTTGTCCATTGACCAAATAAAATTAAATTATATATGTAGCATAGTAAATTCTTCAAAGAGCTAATTAGCCAATTATTCTTGGGATATGGGTATTGCTGGCTAGGCCAGAGTTTATCGCCCATCCCTACCTGCCCTTCAGAAGATGGTGGTAAGTTGCCGCCTTGAACCCCTCTAGTCCTTGAGGGACACCCATAGTGTTAGGGAGGGAATTCCAGGATTTTGGCCCAGCAACAGTGAAGCAACATATATTTCCAAGTCAGTCTCCAGGGGCGGCACGGTAGCACAGTGGTTAGCACTGCTGCTTCACAGCTCCAGGGTCCTGGGTTCGATTCCCAGCTCGGGTCACTGTCTGTGTGGAGTTTGCACATTCTCCTTGTGTCTGCGTGGGTTTCCTCCGGGTGCTCCGGTTTCCTCCCACAGTCCAAAGATGTGCGGGTTAGGTTAATTGGCCAGGTTAAAAATTGCCCCTTAGAGTCCTGAGATGCGTAGGTTAGAGGGATTAGCAGGTAAATATGTGGGGGTAGGGCCTTGGTGGGATTGTGGTTGGTGCAGACTCGATGGGCCGAATGGCCTCCTTCTGCACTGTAGGGTTTCTATGATTCTATGAGTATGGGGATGGAGAGGAGCTTCCACTGGTGGCATTCCCAGCATCTACTGCCCTTGTGATTGGGGAAGATGAGATAAAATAATTTCAATAACTTAATCCTTCTCGATGGTAGCAGTCACGGGTTTACACTACCTCTCCATCAGCAACAGGTTTTTTTAATATCAATTTATAAGTGTCTCCTCAAAGAATGCTCCAGCACTAGTATTCTTCCCCTCTTCCAGCTCTCTGGCAATTTTAACCTCTTGTTTTTCTTCTAGGGGTGAACCTCCAGATTTGACTATCAATATTCATAAATACAACAGGTTAGGGATCAGCTGAATTTTAATGATTTGAGAAAACTATTTAAAAAGCACAATAGTTCACCAGATAAATGCAATTCATAATGCTAAAGTGCAAAGGGACTTGGGAGTCCTAGTCCAGGATTCTCTAAAGGTAAACTTGCAGGTTGAGTCCGTAATTAGGAAAGCAAATGTAATGTTGTCATTTATCTCAAGAGGCTTGGAATACAAAAGCAGGGATGTACTTCTGAGGCTTTATAAAGCACTGGTTAGGCCCCATTTGGAGTACTGTGAGCAATTTTGGGCCCCACACCTCAGGAAGGACATACTGGCACTGGAGCGGGTCCAGCGGAGATTCACACGGATGATCCCAGGAATGGTAGGCCTGACATACGATGAACGTCTGAGGATCGTGGGATTATATTCATTGGAGTTTAGGAGGTTGAGGGGAGATCTGATAGAAACTTACAAGATAATGAACGGCTTAGATAGGATGGACGTAGGGAAGTTGTTTCCATTAACAGGGGAGACTAGGACGCGGGGGCACAGCCTTAGAATAAAAGGGAGTCACTTTAGAACAGAGATGAGGAGAAATTTCTTCAGCCAGAGAGTGGTGGGTCTGTGGAATTCATTGCCACAGAGGGCTGTGGAGGCCGAGACGTTGAGCGTCTTCAAGACAGAAATTGATAAATTCTTGATTTCTCGAGGAATTAAGGGCTATGGGGAGAGAGCGGGTAAATGGAGTTGAAATCAACCATGATTGAATGGTGGAGTGGACTCGATGGGCCGAATGGCCTTACTTCCGCTCCTATGTCTTATGGTCTTATGGTCTAATGTTACAAAAAGCATCAGAATAACTAATAAAGATCAATACTGTCCCAGGCCAAAGGCTTTTATGGATACAACTGTTGGTATCGTTATCCACAAATGTTTACATGCTGACACCTATATAACTTAGTGCTATACCATGTGGTGTACTTGCCCTCTAAGCTTTCAAAGGAGCCTGAGCCCACTACAGACAAGGCACCATTTAGTAGTCATAGAAGCTTTTAATTGAACATGTGGCAACAAGCTTTAATAGTAAATAAAAGGCACACTATTATAAAACATGACAATGAGGCAAATAGCATGGAACAAGCGGACATATCTTTCTTTAAAGATGGCCATGTGTTGTAAAATTCAGGTTTGCTATGCATAGCTGCTCCAGTTCAGTAGTAGCAGGTACTCCTGTAAGGTAATAGCTTGCACTTCGTATTCCAGAGCTGACTGTCTAATATGTAGTTATATGATAGTGTAAATTGTGTGATAATTGTCTTTTGCACTTTCCTTCATATATGCTTCTAATCCTTCATGTTTGAGTGAGTCAAGGCTGGAACAAAACGTGCTGTCTTGTTTTGAATAGAAAGTAATTAAGTTTGGATATACTCAAGTATAACTTGTCTTCATGTAAGAGTATAAAGTAATGCTGCTGCATTTCCCCAAATCTCCATGTCTTATTACTTGACTTGAACCAAAATAACTTGTAAATCTGCACCCTAAGCTTTTGGTTGAAAGCCTGTATATTAGCTTTCTACTGCAAACCTGATACTTGATGAGTTTCTCCATGCAGAGAGGCATGGGCTTGTGTGAAAAGCCTCTGCTAAGTTTCCAGGAATAAGTGACTTCCCAACACAACAGAGGTGAGGTTTTTCACAACTGAGACTGGCAAAAAAAAACTTGTCTTTGGGGCAACAGTGTTGATGCCTAACTCATTGACATTCTAACCACCTTTCTGTTTCTCTTAAACTGTATCATTATCATTTGCTTTAAAAATGTTTCATTTTATAAAAAATCTTTGAAAAATAATTGCTCAACTTCCCAAATGATACAACATTTTTTTCCATCAGGCTCTCTCAATGCAAAAGCAAAACAGCATTTATGTTGAATTTTCAAAATAGACATAAATTTAAAACCATAAAATGCACACTCCTAACTTTGAGTACATGCATGTCTTTTTAAAAAGTGAAAAAGATTTGAATGACACTTTCAACACATTTCTTGAATGAATGTTTCAAAGGGCTTCATATACAGCAACAACTGTCTTGTAGGTAGTGCCATTGAACCATTGTGATTTTGGTAATCAAAGGTAATTATGATGAAGGATGTGGATTTAATTCCTCCCCCGCATTTAATTGTGGTTGATTTTATTATCATCAGAACTCTATAGGCTGGCCTGATGCCCTTGTGATTGGGGAAGATGAGATAAAATAATTGCAATAACTTAAAAGACTAAACGTAATCCAAAAGGACTCTAGAAAACTTGCAGGTCTTTTACTGGTAGCCCCATGATAATGTGGAGATGTGTTTCTAGAAAGTAGCCTTTGTAGAAATGATCTTGCTGTGCACTGTAAAATGAATACCCTGGTTCACAATACTTCTTAGCAAAATGATAGCAACTTTATTTCTCAAGCGTCTGGAGAAATACTATGGAGAGGGCAAAAAATAAGAAACCCATGTTTTCATTATTTTTATTTAGTATTTGAGACTACCTTCCAAATATTGTCTTTTTCTGCCCCTTAGTACTCTTGTTATTCACGATAAGTACATCAATCTGCCTCCCCATACAATCTCGTTAGCCATTGCACAAATCACAAAGAACAGCAGATAACCTTTCCAAACCTGAGAAGTACTCCAGAAATACACTCATTTTTTTTAAACAAGAATTCCATTTCTTTAGGATTTCTAGGTTATTTATACAAATAAGAAACTATTGGTGTTTGCTTCTGTGTAACATAGCAATAAATGTCAGGAGTTATTTAACTGTATTCCTGTACATAATTGGGACTGCAAAGCTTATCACAGTATAAACTGTCATAAAATATTCTGCATACAGGACAGAATTGTGAAGAGCCAGTTGAACTGTGAATTGTCCAAGTGCCTTGGAATGGTTTGCTAGTTTAAAGGCACAATATAAATGGAAGTTGTTGTAGAATGACGGCACACGAGTTTGCAGTAGTTCTAATGCTGCGGCTATTCACTGTGAAACCCTCAGATTTGGATTTGTAATTATTTTCTTCCGTTTCTTGTGCTGAGTTGCTAACTTCATCTGTGTGCCCATGAGATGACTAGCAGAGGTCAAGTGCTTTCCTGGACGTGAGGGACACTGAGCTTCACTCTTGTCTCTATAATGCGAGATTCTGAACAGATCTAGCAACATTCAGATAGTTTCTGGTGCAGGAATTTGGTTTCTTTAGTAGACTTTGCTGTGCTTTGAGTTTGACCGTAGAAGTTTCATTTGGATTCAACAGCAGTCACCCCTTCTGTAAGAAAACCTTATCCTCTTACTAATCTTCACCCGCTTTGTATCTAAGTAAATGAGAGAGAACCATGGATTTAACCATAAAGCCTTTATGTGCACACAAATGAATTAGGAACAGGCCATTCAGCCCATGTGGCCTGCTCCGCCATTCAATAAGATGATGGCTGATTTGAATACAGCTTCAACTCCACTTTCCTCCCTGCCCCCTGTACTCTTTGACTCCTTTGTCACTCAAGAATTAAACCCTGTCCAATAAATTCTTGGGTCTCCCACAAGAGGAAACATCCTTTCAGCAGCTAACCTGTCAAGTCCTCTCAGGATCACCTCTCATTCTTCTAAACTCAACAGGTACAGGCTTAGCCTGCCCAACCTTTCCTCCTAGGATAACCCTTCCATCCCAGGAATCAGTCGAGTGACTCTTCTACATATCATAGAAAGATGTACCACATGATTGTGTGTTAAACAAATTGAATGTACATTCTATCATATTGAGAATCAGGCTATAAGTGAATAGACAATTTAGTTAACCTGGAACAGTTAAATGAGTAGAATTTATGACAGATTTTCCATCCATTTCATGTAACACTTATGACTAGACACACAGGGTGGGGTTAGCTTGACAGAGTAGAGGTGATTCATAATGTCAGGTCTACGCCCTTTTGCCATAAGGGTCCGCAAGTAGGGGGTAAATGTGATCACAAGACAGGAGAGGGCATACCTCACCGCTTGGCTCATTTTCTGTATGCTTACCTCTTGGGACATCCAACAAATGGGTTTTATGCCTAGCAGCAAGCCTCCCTCCAATTATAGAATAAAAGTAACTGACACAGGAGCCAGAAGCTACATTGCTTTGTTTTATTTGTGCTGGGGAAGGAGGTATTTTCAGTTACTCCTAAACGGCTGCAAGATGGCACCAATAAAGGCAGCCACTGCCGAGGGCCTGCTAGGCAGAGGATGGGAAGAAAATTATGCTTTTGAAATAATAAAGCCACCTCTCCCTTAACTATATTGTACCTACAGTGCATCGTGGACATTTGTTTTTTGTTTCTTAAATAGTGTACTGCCACACAGTCAAATCATCCAAGTTTCTTTCTAGGCTGCAAACTCATTAGCTGAGATCAGTTGGCCTAAGCTGACCTCCAAATCCAAGTTGTGGCCACAGAGACAAGGTCACTAATCAAAGTGCTCAAAACTCTGACCTATGTCAAATAACTTGAACAAATGTGGGTTTTCTAGTTTTGGGCCAAATCATTTTAATGCCTGTATACAAATTGCTGGTAATTAAGAAGAAACGGAATGTGGGCAAAATATATCAGATTATTTACCTTGTTCCCTCTGAAGCTGGTTTTCTTCCTTTATTCAGTGACTTGAAGTGAAAAAAGTTACGGCTTGACGTAAGTATTTTGTAAATTCAATCTCGACAGCACTTTCCGTGGATCAAACTAGGTTAAAGTCCTAGCTGTGGAGTCTCTAATACTAGATATTAAGTGAGAGTCTTTAACATTTCTAGAATTTACTAGTGTCCCTTTATATTTATGGGAAAGTGGCAATTCATTCATGACCTGTAATATCAACTGGCGTTCCATCTGCTGTTGTCTAAACGATTCTTGCTTCATATCACAAATTACAATGAGTCCCTGCTAAGTTCTTAAATTTGTGGACAGTAGTCAATCGAAAGAACAGGAGAAAGACCAGAGCTGTATTTCTATTGGTCCACAGAGTATTGTTTACATTTTAACAGGTGCTCTTGAATGAGAGGATAGGCAAGAAGTTAAGATTGTTGTTACTGCTGCTCTATTCCAGTCTGGTGAAAGCAATGGGGAGAGAAAAAAAGTGAGTGGGTTTTAAAATACTTAAAGAACAAAACAAAGGCAAGTAGGAGACAATAGAGGATATGGAATAAAAGTAGTTAACATCGGAAGTGATTTGATTTATTGTCACGTATTAACATAGTGAAAAGTATTGTTTCTTGTGTGCTATACAAAGCATACCGTTCATAGAGATGGAAAGGCGAGGGTGCAGAATGTAGTGTTAGTCATAGCTAGGGTGTAGAGAAAGATCAACTTAATGCAAGGTAGGTCCATTAAAAAGTCTGATAGCAGCAGGGAAGAAGCTGTTCTTGAGTCAGATGGTACATATCCTCAGACTTGTATCTTTTTTCCTGATGGAGTATGTCCAGGGTGCATGGGGGACCTTAATTATGCTGGCTGCTTTTCCGAGGCAGCAGGAAGTGTAGATTGAGTCAATGGGTGGGAGGCTGTTTTGTGTGATGGACTGGGCTTCATTCACAACCCTTTGTAGTTTATTGCGGTCTTGGACCGAGCAGGAGCCATACCAAGCTGTGATACAACCAGAAAGAATGCTTTCTATGGTGCATCTGTAAAAGTTGGTGAGAATCGTAGCGGACATGCCAAATTTCCTTAGTCTTCTGAGAAAGTAGGGGCATTGGTGGGCTTTCTTAACTAAATCGGTGTGGTGGAAGCAGGACAGATTGTTGGTGACCTGGACACAAGCTCTCAACCATTTCTATGTCCTCCACTACGCTGCTTGAAGTCGGCAACAATCTCCTTTGTTTTGTCGACATTGAGGGAGAAATTATTGTTGTCGCACCAGTTCACCCGATTCTATCTCTTTCCTGTACTCTGTTTTGTCATTGAAATACAGTAAGAAGTCTCACAACACCAGGTTAAAGTCCAACAGGTTTATTTGGTAGCAAATACCATAAGCTTTCGGAGCGTGCTGCTCCTTCGTCAGATGGAGTGGTCTCTGTTCTCCAACAGTGCACAGACACACAAATCAAGTTGCAGAATACTAATTAGAATGAAAGTTTCTACAGCCAGCCAGGTCTTAAAAGATACAGACAATGTGGGTGGAGGGAACATTAAACACAGGTTAAAGAGATGTGTATTGTCTCCAGACAGAACAGCTAGTGAGATTATGCAAGACCAGGGGCAAGCTGTGGGGGTTACTGATAATGTGACATAAATCCAACATCCCGGTTTAGGCCGTCCTCATGTGTGCGGAACTTGGCTCCGAAAGCTTATGGTATTTGCTACCAAATAAACCTGTTGGACTTTAACCTGGTGTTGTGAGACTTCTTACTGTGCTTACCCCAGTCCAACGCCGGCATCTCCACATCTTGTCATTGAAATATGCAGGGCAGGCAGAATTTGTGGAGAGTTCACGTTTCGGGTCTGCGAAGGAAAGGCTGAAACATTCACTTTATTTTTCACGTCACACATACTGGATGACTTGCTGAGTATTTGCAGCATTTTTCAGTTATTTTAGATTTCTAGCATCCACAGTGTGTTGCATTTGTGTTGGTGAGAGGATATTGGCTCACTACTTTTTTAAAAAACTACCGTACCATACGGCACAGTAGCACAGTGGTTAGCACTGCTGTTTCACAGCTCCAGGGTCCCAGGTTCGATTCCCGGCTCGGGTCACTGTCTGTGTGGAGTTTGCACATTCTCCTCGTGTTTGCGTGGGTTTCCTCCGGGTGCTCCGGTTTCCTCCCACAGTCCAAAGATGTGCGGGTTAGGTTGATTGGCCAGGTTAAAAATTGCCCCTTAGAGTCCTGAGATGCGTAGGTTAGAGGGATTAGCGGGTAAATATGTGGGGGTAGGGCCTGGGTGGGATTGTGGTCGGTGCAGACTCGATGGGCCGAATGGCCTCCTTCTGCACTGTAGGGTTTCTATGAATCTATGAAAAAAACTCATCTGTTTGCCTCTTCTACAAAGGTGCAACTTTCTTTATTAATCCTGGTAATCATATACTTAATGTAGTCAGGATCCGCATGCATCTCGGGACCAGACAGGAATCCTGCTCCATAAAATAGTTACCTCCATCAGAAATGGAGTGGTGGCACTGTGCAGACTAGGAAGATGAAATCCAAAGCTTTATTTGTTTAGGTTGCATGCCCTAAGATGTCATATAAACTTGTTACACAACCACAGGATAAATTAATATGGCAAGTACAAACATGTAAAAGCCCAATTCAGCATTGTCAGAGAGCACATCTTCAGTAGGGTAGTGTGCAAACAAAAGCCCTCAAATCATTGTCAATTTAATGATGGAAGATCTCTGGCAACTTGATAGGCCAAGTAATTTCTTTAGTCTGTATTCATCAGTGATCTGATCTTGAGGTCCAGATGAACAAGGTATGCTGTTGTCCTGACATTTTCCAAATCCCTTGATTCTGGCCTGAGTATACTTGACAGTGAAAGTCACTAAGTTAGTGTGCCTTAGTGATGCAACTATTGCAGTGCCACAAATTGCTTTGAAGAAATGTGCATTCATTCTTTCTTTAACATGGGAGTGTATGATCAATATTTCAGCCTTGCAGTATGACCTGTTCCAAGATGGATACGATTTCCTCCTGCCAAGCTTTTGTTGCCATCGTAGTAAAATACAACTATCCAGCCAGACTGCAGATCATGTTACATTGTAAGTGGAATATGACTGTAACTCGTACGACTTTTACATTCAGAATTGGACAGCAAATGTCACTGTGAATAGGCTACTTTTGCATAAGCATTTGAATGCAGTGATGCATTTCATTTAGAATTTTTGAAGCTGCATAAAAGGATAGTGATGGTGATATTTCAATAAGGCTACACTGTCTCAGCATGTTCATGGCATCCAATTTTAATGGAGAAAACTAAATATTCTAAAGCTGTAACTGACTTTTGTGATAGTTGGGCTCATTTGCACTTCAGTGATCTCATCCTTTCATCTCCTCTAGGCTCTACATTTCTTTACCAGCTTCCTGTATTTCACTACATGTCCAGCTATCCCATTATTCAAAACCTTTCAAGTCTCTATTGGACTCTTCACTGGATTCAAAATTCTTATCTTAAAGTCATTAATAACCTACCTCGTGCCCTACATGCCTTCCACTCTACTGAACATTACCATTCCACTATCTGTAGTATGCGTTCCCAGCTTTAGAAACCTTTTCAGTTATGCTTCTAGTTAATGGTCCATTTTTGACATGCCTCATGACTTGGTTACTTTGTTAAATGTACAACATGAACGCAATTAACATAGCTAAGGGACTATTCTAGATGTGTTTAGATGCATGACAATGGCAATCAAACCACAGTGGCATCACTATTATATCCCTGTTATTCATTATGCTTTCCAGCAAGTTATTGGATAACAAAGGTAGAATTCCTGTACCTAGACCAGGCGGAGGGTAGCTTTGCTTTCCATTTAGTTTGTATGCAAAGGGACAATGTTCCAGCTGGGCTAGGAGCAGGCAATTCACCAGCACTTGGCTACCAGCAGAGTCCTCAGTCCTATGCACTTGCTCCACTTGAAGAGTTTAGGTGAGCTGTTTCAGGGTGAAGATTCAGACATTGCATAAAGATGCAGCTATAGACCCAACAGCCCTGTAGCATCAGGCTGCTTATAGCTGCTGCATTATTGTGCCTTTCACTCCTACTCAAATCACCATTTATCTGTTTACAGTGAGCTTTATTAAAGCTCAAACCAAGCTTTTTTTCTTTTTGAAATTCTTCTCAATCAGCTGGATGGTGTGGAAAAGATATCAAATTGGTGAAACTGTTCACAGGTAGTAAATTCAATATAATAGATTATATAAATTACTAACTTAGAACATTTGTTCAGCTGGTGATACGGAGGCTACTTTTCACCATAACATATTATATGGACAAACCCCAAACTCTGATACATCTCTAATGTTTATATAGATAACCCAGAATAAGTGGTTTAGCTCTTATTTGTAAACAAGTCTTACCTGTAAAACTATGCCAGATCTATTTTTTCATTTATGGGCTGCTGAAGATTTTATCCACAGTTCAAATTTATTTATGAAGGCGATCAGCAGCTTTGCATGTTCATTATTTTTCCCTCCCTACTAATCTAGAATTAACTTAAAGACAATGTAAACCAGCCAGCAGAATGCAAACCTGAAAACATGCAACTGACAGACAGTGGTATCAAAACTTGTTTATTGAATTGGAAATGTTGGAAATTAAGACAGAAAATAAATACAAGTCACCAGAAAACAGTGACCCTTTGTAGGAGGACTTGGTGGGGTGGGAGAAGGAGGAAAGAAAGCAGCTTGAAAATTTGGATTCACCATGCTGGAAATTACACTGGACACATTCTTCCTCATGTTTCCCTTTTTGTAGGTTGGTCAAAACAGAAATTACTTTTTTATTAAAGTAGTCTTTTACTTGGATCAACTGCATTTGAAACCCAATTGTTCATCCTCTTCAGCCAGATTTAAAAAGGAGGATGGCCACCTGGCCCAGGTAGAAATAGATGAAGTGTTTTGTTTCATGAGTCACGTAGCTGCCAAAGTTTCTACCCACAATACAGTGCCATGTGGGATTGTACTTTTTGTCAAATTCCTGCAAAACAAAAAGTTAAGTCTTTTAATAAGGCAGATAATTAGTTACATTAAAAACAACCCCCTCAACCATTTGGCTCATAAGCAATATGAAAATACTCCATCCTAAATGTTGATCTATCTTGCTCTTACAATAACTAGCAGCCTGTTTGAGTAAAATTGAATAGGTCGCCTCATTTCCATGCTCAATATTGAAGATGCCCAAAAAAGACATGCATAATAATTACTCCTTGCCTTCGATCCACTAAGTAGAAAAGTTACTGGATCGGAGTTGTTAGTTCAGAATATATTCTATCTAGTATTGTGTTGCATATGAAGAATTAACTTTTTAGCATTATTATTCAAAAAGCCTTCTGAAGAATGATGTATTGTCAAGAAAGAAAGATTTTGTTATAGGCCTGCTAAACCAAGTAATAAATTGTCAGTATATTTGTCTGGAGGACGGAAACAGTGATTAACTGAATTATCCCCTTTTTAAAATCTCAAATGTTTCCGGATAAGACTGAGGGACTAGCATTAACAAGACAGCCAATTAACAAATTTCAATGCTGTAACTGCAATTTGAGACTCCATTTGCAAAAAGCACATTGAATTGAGGCTCATCGCAACTGTGACAGGATGGATAGACAGCTGTTTAGTCAAGTTTAATGCAGAACATTGTGAAGTGGGGTACTTTTGAAGCAATAGTGAAGGAGGTGGAGCACAGAAGCAAAAGGACTTGTGTACAGATACAGGCCATAAAGGTGTGCACAATTTGACATTTCCTATTAGTGGCATTGAATCCAAAAGAGTTAGTGTGCAGCTTTGTAGATCTTTGGGCTACTTGGGAATATCATGTGTACGGGAATCTGAGAAAATAAAGATTCACTAGGATGTTACCAACTATGACCTGGTAAAAGTTGAGATTAAAGGTTGTTCCTACTGGTTGACCAGGTGGTAATAAGCCTGCAAAATTGAAAGTCCAAAAAGGTTTGGAAGAGGTTAGAAACATATATAGTGAGTAGTTTAATTGTGGAAGTGTATATACTTTATTACAATGATTGCAAATGGAGAATATTAACAGGGAGTGGGCAGGAGATGGAGATGAGCTGCAAGATTCATTATGGATAAAGCACTGGTGCAGACTGTGGGTCAAATGGCTTTCTATTGTTATGATTCTATAAAATAAACTCCATGAACTGCTACTAGTGCTTCCAATGTGTAAGTAGACCCCTGCAGTGAAGATGCACAAATACCAGTTTATTCCTGTATTAACATCTGTGGAAAGATAGCAGTGTAGATAACATAGCAAAAGTTTCACATTTCCTTCAGCCACTTCCAAGTCCTATGAATGGACTGATATTGGCCTTCAAATTCAATAAGTTTTAGAACTGATAACTATATATTTCAACTACTGTGGTACCACTATAATCTTGAACTATGTTCATGAACCACAAAATTGTTCACAACATTTGGAATAATTTGTCAGCAAACAATGAAGTCCTATCACAACTGGATAGCATTACATTGTCATGGTTTAGTGGTAAGTTGAAATACAAGCCTCAGTTAAATGTAGGGGACATGAAGTTTGCACACTACACAAATTGGCCTCTTTTTAGGTAGCACAGTTGGTTGTGAGGAGGAAAGATATCAGCAGACTGATCAAACTGGGCAGAAACTGAATTCAGCCTGGAGAAGTGAGGTGACACATTTGGTGGAGGGCAAAATGCAAAGGAATACATAATAAATGGGAGGACACGGATGTGGGGAAGCAAGGGAAATTGGCATGTGTCCACAGATTGCTGAAGGTAGCAAGACAGGTTCATGAGGTAGTCAAAATGGCTTGCAGAATATTTTCCTTGGCCAATGAAAGAATACGGAGGTTATGATGGAGCTGGATGGAACACTAGTTAGGCCATAACTTTAGTACCATTTGCAGTTTACTGGTCACATTACAGAAAGGATTTAATTGTACTACAGGGTATGGAAGAGATGTACAAAGATGTTGCCAGGACTGAGATGTTGCAGGCACAAGGAAAGATTGGATAGGCTGGAATGTTTTCCTTGGAAGAGGAGGCTAAGCAATCTTATCTGAGTCTGCTTAGAGTGGGCAAAACCAGTTTCCTTTGGTAGAGGAATAGATTTCAAATGATTTAAGGGGAGGAAGAAGAAAAACATGTTCACCTAGAGGGTGGAAAGCATCCAGGACTCATGAATGCATAAAGATTGTTACCTTCTGTCTAAAGAAAAATCAGGAGAAAAGGTAATCAAATTCAGGTGGGTACAGGACAATTCAGCATTGTAACACTGGCTCTTAAAATGCTAAATTCAATTCCAGTACATTGACTGCATTGTTACTACGTCAGATGGGGTTGGGCTTTCACTCTCAAACATGAGCAGTATATCTGCAGGGTGGAAAAGGCCAGCTCAACAATATTCAATCCAACCCAATTGGCCTGTAGTGCATCACAACTGAAGTAGCGATGCTCTCACCTTCTTGATGTAAGCTGCTATGTCTTTTTCAATGTTGTATTTCTCTAGTGCTTGGGTAGCACATTCCACAGCTTCCTGCTGCATATCTTCAGACATGTCAGCATTCTTAATTACAGCTTTTCTTTCAGACATGGTTTTACCTGGCAGAGACCAAAAATAAATGTTAATTACAAAAAGAATCAAACAACTGAATGGATCCAGAATTGAATTGGACCAAAAAAATACATTGAAGAGATGACATCTGCAAATGCTGGTAACTGTCTCTATAAAAGAGAACGGGTTAGTGTTTATTTCCCAAATGATTTTGTGCTCTAACTACTTGATGCTCCATTGGACAGGGAGAAATCTAGTTATAAATATCAAACACAAAAATGCTGGAAAACTCAAGCAGGTCTGACAGCACCTGTGGAGAAAGAGAATAGAGCCAATATTGAGTCTAGATGACTTTGTCACAGCTCTGACAAAGGGTCATAAAGACTCAAAATGTTGCCTCTACTCTCTCCACAGATGCTGTCAGACCTGCTGAGATTTTGCAGCATTTTCTGTTTCAGATTCCAGCATCTGCAGTATTTTGCTTTTATCTAGTTATAAATGTATTTGAAAAAAATATTAATCTTCTTTAAATAAATGGTTCAAATCGTTGTCCCCTTAAATTCATTCCAATCTATCCCATGTCCATTTTAAATTCCTCCAGCATTATTAGCGACACAAACTCTGGAATTTTATCCATCGTGTCTTTTAACATGCTTTTTAAAAACCTACCACTACTTTAAATCAATATGCCCCAATAGCCGCCTTAGTTGACAGTGTCAAATTTTGTTTCTGAGGAAACTTTGGCATGTTCGAAGGCACTCCAGGTACAAATTGCTGTTGTCTAGGGACGAGCTCAAACTCCCATCCCTAAAACTCATCCCAGCATTACTCCTTTTTTATGCATACCTTTTGGAAAAACGTTTCATTGTATTGCAGATGGGGAGGGTGGAGAGAAAGGGAGGGAGCTGGGGGAGGGGTGGTGGATTGGTTTTTTTGGGGGGGGGTGGAAGAGAGAACTAGTGGTGGGGGGGAGGAATTGTTTTTTTGGGGGAGAGGGGTGAGGGATTGTTTTTTGGGGGGGAGAGCTAGTGGGGGGGGGGGAGAGAGAGAGCTAGTGGGGGGGGAGAGAGAGAGAGCTAGTGGGGGGGGGGGAAGAGAGAGAGCTAGTGTGTGGGGGGGGGGAAGAGAGAGAGCTAGTGTGTGGGGGGGGGGAAGAGAGAGCTAGTGGGGGGGGGGAAGAGAGAGCTAGTGGGGGGGGAAGAGAGAGCTAGTGGGGGGGGGAAGAGAGAGCTAGTGGGGGGGGGGAAGAGAGAGCTAGTGGGGGGGGGAAGAGAGAGCTAGTGGGGGGGGGAAGAGAGAGCTAGTGGGGGGGGGAAGAGAGAGCTAGTGGGGGGGGGGAAGAGAGAGCTAGTGGGGGGGGGGGGGAAGAGAGAGCTAGTGGGGGGGGGGGGAAGAGAGAGCTAGTGGGGGGGGGGGAAGAGAGAGCTAGTGGGGGGGGGGGAAGAGAGAGCTAGTGGGGGGGGGGGAAGAGAGAGCTAGTGGGGGGGGGGGAAGAGAGAGCTAGTGGGGGGGGGGAAGAGAGAGCTAGTGGGGGGGGGGGGAGAGAGAGAGAGCTAGTGGGGGGGGGGGGGAGAGAGAGAGAGAGCTAGTGGGGGGGGGGGGGGAGCTAGTGGGGGGGGGGGGGGGGGAGCTAGTGGGGGGGGGAGCTAGTGGGGGGGGGGGGGGGAGCTAGTGGGGGGGTGGGGGGGGAGCTAGTGGGGGGGTGGGGGGGGGAGCTAGTGGGGGGGTGGGGGGGGGGGGGGGCTAGTGGGGGGGTGGGGGGGGGGGAGAGGGATTGTTTTTGGGGGGGGAGGGAGAGAGAGAGAGATAGTGTGTTGGGGGGGGGGGGGGGGGGGTGAGAAATGAGGGAGGGGTGTTGGGGGCGGGGGAGGAGTGGGAGAAGGTTTGACCCGGTGGGGCTGGCAGGGGCGGGGGAGGAGTGGGAGAAGGTTTGACCCGGTGGGACTGGCAGGGGCAGGCCGGCCAGTGTGCGTCTCACTCACCCCCTGCCGCCCTTCACTCGCAGCGTGAATTACAACAAGGCGGAGATCAGCATCCCGCCCAAAGACAAACACATCGGGCACATCTCCCACCCCACTGGAAATAAACAGCCGCGTTCCTTCTCAAAAAAAAGGGGGGGCTTTTACCTCCCTCCTTCCCGACCTACAAAACGCTTTTTGAATAATAAATAGAAAAACCCTGCAACCGTCTCCTTACCGCGCCCGCCTCACCCCGGGGGAATTCCCTTCCAACCCCGGTATCGTTAACGGGTTTTTTTTCCCCTAAGCCCCCCCCCCCCCGCCCGCGGTGCGAGCACTCACTGGTTTAATGATTCTCCGCCTGGGAATGAGTGAGTGAGTGAGCAGCGGACAATAGCAACTCTCCTCAACCGGCTCGCCGCTCCTGCCGTGCAGCCGAATAGAGCGGCCAGTGTCCCGGGCACCGTCACATAGCGGCCTCCCAGGGACAGGCCCCGCCCCCCTGCCCTATCCCCATTGGCCAGCCCACCGCCGCTCCGCGCGCCCATTGGCCCCGCCGCTGAATCAGGCCCCGGCCTGTGCCGCCGCGTTTTGTTTCGGACCGGCATGCAGCGCGCCCGCGGCGGCGTCGTCAAGCGACCTGGCCGTGTCTTAGCAACCAGGCCTACCCTCAGTCTTCACTCTATTTATTTATCCTCTTGTCCAGCAACCGGCTAACTACAGCCCATTGTAAGACAGGAGCAATGCTCTGGAATATGGTTAGGCTTGTTGGCCATGGTAAATTGCCCCTTAGTTTCAGGGGGACTAGCAGGGTGTGGTGAACATTGTTGGTTACCACCAGGTAGTGCTGAGCCATGGTCTGGCCAGTACTATGAGTCTGTAGATATGTTACTGTTGGGGTTAGGGTTGGGCTGTTCTACCTGTTAATATAGTCCTATGGTACACTCCAGTTGGCTCCACCTTCCGGGAGAGGTATAAAGGTCACTGCTCTGCCTGGTGACCCTTTAGTCTGGGATTGTATATAGTAGCTCCGTTATTGTTGGCAATAAAAGCCTTTATTTCCCGGGTACATCCAGCCTCCCATGTGATTTATCGCGCATCAATTTTATTGCCAACAAAAAAATTTTTTTGACAAAAACAAAAGAAACCATGGAGCAAATGCTGAAACCCGAGCGGCTTACGTTGGATCCACGTGCGGCGGGAGCATCGAACACTTTCGACCATTGGTTGAAGTGTTTCCAAGATTACCTCGACGCCTCCACAGCGGTTCAAAACGACGCCGACAGACTGCGGGTCCTCCACGCGAGGTAAGCGACGCTGTATACTTAGAGATCCGTGAGGCCCAAGACTACAAAGGGGCCATTGAGCTTCTCAAAAAGCGATACAACAAACCGCCGAATGAGATCCATGCTCGACACCTTCTAGCCACTCGACGGCAGCAGCCCGGCGAAACGACGGAACAGTACCTGTGTGAACTTCAGCAGCTAGCCAGAGCCTGCAACTGCAAGCCAGTGTCGGCAGCCCAGTATATGAGGGACCTAGTTCGAGATGCGTTTGTGGCGGGAATCGGCTCGTCGTACATTCGCCTTCGGCTGCTAGAGCAAGGTAACCTCGACCTCACTAGAACCGTAGAATTAGCTGACGCTCTAGAAACGGCCTCCAAAAGTCTGGAGATGTACCCCGACGACCGCGTGGGGACATTGTGGCAGGTGCAGCCGCAGACTCCACTTTATTCAGCGGTTTCGAAAAACTGCGCGATTGCGTTTCCAGCCTCGGACCTGACGTCGGCAGCAGCGCCAGGAGGCCCGCGGTGTTACTTCTGTGGGGGGGGGGGGTGAAACACCCTCGGCAGTGGTGTCCAGCTAAAGCGGTATTGTGCTCCGCCTGTGGCAAGAAGGGGCATTATTCCAAAGTATGCCGGACCAAACCACCCTCCAAACATAGCAGTGCGGCATGTGATTCCCCGGAGCCGGTCTCCCTGACTTCAGCGTCTGCGAGGTCTTCCACCACGTACAATTCCAGAGCGTCGCCATTCCTAACGACGGAGTCGCAAGACACGTGCGACCTGCAGGGGCCGCCGTTTTTGGCGCCATTGACCACGTGCGACATATGGCGGCAGCCATTTTGGTCGGCACCGACCGCAAATGACCAGCAGGGGCCGTCATCAACCAGCTCAGCTGCCTGCAGTTGCCCCCACGATCCAACGGTGGCGTCAATCATCCTGGACCAGGCCAAGCCTCACAGACTCGACAAGTCCATGATGGACATACAGGTAAACGGACGCCAGATTTATTGTTTGTTTGACAGCGGGAGCACGGAGAGCTTCATTCACCCTGACACCGTGAAGTGGTGCGGTCTCCAGATTCGGACTGTCAAGCAGACAATTTTGATGGCGTCAAGATCCCGGTCTGTCACCGTGCTAGGGAGCTGCGTGGTCAACCTGACGGTGCAGGGCACGGTTTACGAGAACTTCAGGCTCCTTGTGTTACCACACCTTTGCGCGCCGATACTCCTAGGACTAGATTTTATGGTCCACCTGAAGAGTGTAACCCTGCAGTACGATGGGCCACTCCCTCCGCTTTCAGTGGGAGCACTGCAGCCTCTAAATTGCCCAAAGCGCTCCACATGTAGTCTCTCGACGCTCAGGATTACCACACCCTCCCTATTCCAGAATCTCGTGCCAGGCTGAAAGCCCATCGCAACAAAGAGCAGGCGTTACAGCGCTGAGGATCGGATCTTCATTCGATCTGAAGTTCAGTGGCTCCTCAAGGAAGGAATCATCCAACCTAGCGCTAGTCCATGGAGAGCGCAAGTCGTGGTGGTTAAGAATGGGAACAAACCCCGGATGGTCATAGACTATAGTCAGACCATTAATAGGTACACGCAGCTGGATGCGTATCCCCTCCCGCGCATATCTGACATGGTCAATCAGATTGCGCAGTACCGGGTGTTCTCCACCATTAACTTGAAGTCTGCTTACCACCAGCTCCCCATTCGCCCAGAGGACCGAAAATACACGGCCTTTGAGGCGGATGGTCGTCTGTACCACTTTTTAAGGGTTCCTTTTGGTGTCACGAATGGGGTCTCGGTCTTCCAGCGTGCTATGGACCGAATGGTGGACCAGAACGGGCTGCGGGCTACCTTCCCGTACCTAGATAACGTCACCATCTGCGGCCATGACCAGCAGGATCACGATGCCAACCTTCTTAGATTCTTACGCACTGCATCTCGCCTGAATCTGACCTACAACAGGGAGAAGTGTGTATTTCGCAAGCGCCGCCTAGCTATCCTCGGATACGTGGTGGAAAACGGGGCCCTTGGCCCTGATCCAGACCGTATGCGTCCCCTCCTCGAACTCCCCCTGCCCACTAGCATCAAAGCACTGAGAAGATGCTTAGGCTTCTTCTCATACTATGCACAGTGGGTTCCCAATTACGCAGACAAAGCCCGTCCGCTCATCAAGTCTTTCCCCTAACACCAGAGGCTCACTTAGCCTTTGCAGGAATAAAAGCCGAAAGCCACGATGCACGCTATTGATGAGTCCATCCCCTTCCAGGTGGAGAGTGATGCATCTGATTTCGCCCTGGCCGCCACACTTAACCAGGCGGGCAGGCCCGTTGCCTTTTTCTCTCACACCCTCCAAGGCCCGGAAATTCGGCATTCTGCGGTGGAAAAAGAGGCCCAGGCCATTGTGGAGGCCATTCGGCATTGGCGCCATTACTTGGCGGGAAAACGGTTCACTCTGCTCACGGACCAGCAGTCCGTGGCGTTCATGTTCAACAACACGTTACGGGGTAAGATCAAGAATGATAAAATCTTGAGGTGGAGAATCGAACTCTCCACCTACAATTATGATATCATGTACCGTCCAGGGAAGCTCAACGAGCCCTCGGACGCCCTGTCGCGTGGAACATGTGCTAGTGTGCAGGAGAATCGATTACAGGCTCTCCACAATGACCTCTGCCATCCGGGGGTCACTCGGCTCTTCCATTTTATAAAGGCCCGGAATCTACCCTACTTGGTGGAGGATGTCAGGTCCATAACCAGAAGCTGCCAGGTATGCGCGGAATGCAAACCGCACTTCTACCGACCTGACAGGGCACACCTCATTAAGGCCACTCGTCCTTTTGAAAGACTGAGTGTGGACTTCAAGGGCCCCCTTCCCTCAACAGATCGGAACGTGTACTTCCTCAATGTGATTGACGAGTACTCACGATTCCCCTTTGTCATTCCCTGTTCTGATATGACCGCTGCCACGGTTATCAAAGCATTACGGGATCTTTTCACCCTGTTCGTTTACCCCTGTTATATCCACAGCGATAGGGGCTCGTCGTTCATGAGCGACGACTTGACCTGCCCTCAAATGGGATTGCCTCTAGTAGAACCACGAGCTACAACCCTAGGGGTAACGGACAGGTTGAACGAGAGAATGCTACAGTCTGGAAGGCTGTCTTACTGGCGTTGAGGTCTAAAGGTCTTCCAGTCTCCCGGTTGGCAAGAGGTACTCCCTGATGCGCTCCATTCCATCCGCTCACTCCTGTGTACGGCAACCAATGCTACTCCACATGAGAGAATGTTTTCATTCCCTAGGAAGTCTTCCTCTGGGACCTCATTACCGTCTTGGTTGACGTACTCAGGACCTGTCCTCCTGCGGCGGCATGTTAGGACCCGCAAGTCCGACCCTTTGGTTGAACAGGTCCATCTCCTCCACGCCAACCCTCAATATGCCTATGTGGCATATCCTGACGGGCGAGAGGACACGGTCTCGATTCGAGATCTGGCGCCTGCAGGGGGCTTGGAAACCCCAGTCGCTCCCACACCCCCGGTTAGGGACCCCCCGACCCTTATCTCTCCTCCTGACACGGCGCGGGCAGTATCGGGACCAGCACTTAATCCTCTTACTCCCGTGTACAGCTTGCCTGAGTCCAGGAGATTGTCGCCACCTCGAGGCGTGCTCGAGTCCAGCAGATTGTCACCACCTCGTGGTCAATGGTGGAGAACACCCGGTACTGCGCAATCTGATTGACCATGTCAGATATGCGCGGGAGGGGATACGCATCCAGCTGCGTGTATCTGTTAATGGTCTGACTATAGTCTATGACCATCCGGGGTTTGTTCCCATTCTTAACCACCACGACTTGCGCTCTCCATGGACTAGCGCTAGGTTGGATGATCCCTTCCTTGAGGAGCCACTGAACTTCAGATCGAATGAAGATCCGATCCTCAGCGCTGTAACGCCTGCTCTTTGTTGCGATGGGCTTTCAGCCTGGCACGAGATTCTGGAATAGGGAGGGTGTGGTAATCCTGAGCGTCGAGAGACTACATGTGGAGCGCTTTGGGCAATTTAGAGGCTGCAGTGCTCCCACTGTAAGCGGAGGGAGTGGCCCATCGTACTGCAGGGTTACACTCTTCAGGTGGACCATAAAATCTAGTCCTAGGAGTATCGGCGCGCAAAGGTGCGGTAACACAAGGAGCCTGAGGTTCTCGTAAACCGTGCCCCGCACCGTCAGGTTGACCATGCAGCTCCCTAGCACGGTGACAGACCGGGACCTTGACGCCATCGAAATTGTCTGCCTGACAGTCCGAATCCGGAGACCGCACCGTTTCACGGTGTCAGGGTGAATGAAGCTCTCCGTGCTCCCGCTGTCAAACAAACAATAAATCTGGCGTCCGTTTACCTGTATGTCCATCATGGACTTGTCGAGTCTGTGAGGCTTGGCCTGGTCCAGGATGATTGACGCCACCGTTGGATCGTGGGTGCAACTGGAGGCAGCTGAGCTGGTTGATGACGTCCCCTGCTGGTCATTTGCGGTCGGTGTCGACCAAAATGGCTGCCCCCATAGGTCGCACATGGTCGATAGTGCTAAAAGTGGCGGCCTCTGCAGGTCGCACGTGTCTTGTGACTCCGTCGTTAGGAATGGCGGCGCTCTGGAATCGCACGTGGTGGAAGATCTCGAAGACGCAGAAGACCAGGATACCGGCTCCGGAGAATCACACGCCGCACTGCTATGTTTGGAGGGTGGTTTGGTCCTGCAGACTTTGGCATAATGCCCTTTCTTGCCACAGGCGGAGCACAATACCGTTTTAGCTGGACACCACTGCCGAGGGTGTTTCGCCCCCCCACAGAAGTAACACCGCGGGCCTCCTGGAACTGCTGCCGTCGTCAGGTCCGAGGTTGGAAACACAATCGCGCAGTTTTTCGGTGCCGCTGAATAAAGTGGAGTCTGTGTCTGTACCTGCCACGATGTCCCCACGCGGTCGTCGGGGTACATCTCCAGACTTTTGGAGGCCGTTTCTAGAGCGTCAGCTAATTCTACCGTTTTAGCGACGTCTACATTACCTTGCTCTAACAGCCGAAGGCGAATGTACGACGAGCCGATTCCCGCCACGAACGCATCTCGGACTAGGTCGCTCATATACTGGGCCGCCGACACTGGCTTGCAGTTGCAGGCTCTGGCTAGCTGCTGAAGTTCACACAGGTACTGTTCCGTCGTTTCGCCGGGCTGGCGCCGTCGAGTGGCTCGAAGGTGTCGAGCATGGATCTCGTTCGGCAGTTTGTTGTATCGCTTCTTGAGAAGCTCGATGGCCCCTTTGTAGTCTAGGGCCTCACGGATCGACAAGTATACGGTGTCGCTTACCCTCGCGTGGTGGACCCGCAATCTGTCGGCGTCGTTTTGTACGGCTGTAGAGTCATCGAGGTAATCTTGGAAACACTTCAACCAATGGTCGAAAGTGTTCGACGTTCCTGCCGCACGTGGATCTAACGTAAGCCGCTCGGGTTTCAACATTTGCTCCATGGTTGTTTTTTAAAAAAATATTGTTGGTAATAAAATTGATGCGCAATAAATCACACGGGAGGCTAGGTTGTACCCGGGAAATAAAGGCTTTTATTACCAACAATAACGGAGCTACTATATACAATCCCAGACTAAAGGGTCACCAGACAGAGCAGTGACCTTTATACATCTCCAGGAAGGCGGAGCCAACTGGAGTGTACCATAGGACAATATTAACAGGTAGAACAGCCCAACCCTAACCCCAACAGTAACATATTTGATAGAATTTTTTGAGGAGGTAACTAGGTGTGTTGATGAAGGTAGGGCGGTTGATGTCATATACATGGATTTTAGTAAGGCGTTTGATAAGGTCCCCCATGGTCGGCTTATGATGAAAGTAAGGAGGTGTGGGATAGAGGGAAAGTTGGCCGATTGGATAGGTAACTGGCTATCTGATCGAAGACAGAGGGTGGTGGTGGATGGAAAATTTTCGGACTGGAGGCAGGTTGCTAGCGGAGTGCCGCAGGGATCGGTGCTTGGTCCTCTGCTCTTTGTGATTTTTATTAATGACTTGGAGGAGGGGGCTGAAGGGTGGATCAGTAAATTTGCTGATGACACCAAGATTGGTGGAGTAGTGGATGAGGTGGAGGGCTGTTGTAGGCTGCAAAGAGACATAGATAGGATGCAAAGCTGGGCTGAAAAATGGCAAATGGAGTTTAACCCTGATAAATGTGAGGTGATTCATTTTGGTAGGACTAATTTAAATGTGGATTACAGGGTCAAAGGTAGGGTTCTGAAGACTGTGGAGGAACAGAGAGATCTTGGGGTCCATATCCACAGATCTCTAAAGGTTGCCACTCAAGTGGATAGAGCTGTGAAGAAGGCATATAGTGTGTTAGCTTTTATTAACAGGGGGTTGGAGTTTAAGAGCCGTGGGGTTATGCTGCAACTGTACAGGACCTTGGTGAGACCGCATTTGGAATATTGCGTGCAGTTCTGGTCACCTCACTATAAGAAGGATGTGGAAGCGCTGGAAAGAGTGCAGAGGAGATTTACCAGGATGCTGCCTGGTTTGGAGTGTCGGTCTTATGAGGAAAGGTTGAGGGAGCTGGGGCTGTTCTCTCTGGAGCGGAGGAGATTGAGGGGAGACTTAATAGAGGTTTATAAAATGATGAAGGGGATAGATCGAGTGAACGTTCAAAGACTATTTCCTCGGGTGGATGGAGCTATTACAAGGGGGCATAACTATAGGGTTCATGGTGGGAGATATAGGAAGGATATCAGAGGTAGGTTCTTCACGCAGAGAGTGGTTGGGGTGTGGAATGGACTGCCTGCAGTGATAGTGGAGTCAGACACTTTAGGAACATTTAAGCGGTTATTGGATAGGCACATGGAGCACACCAGGATGGTAGGGAGTGGGATAGCTTGATCTTGGTTTCAGATGAAGGTCGGCACAACATCGTGGGCCGAAGGGCCTGTTCTGTGCTGTAATGTTCTATGTTCTATGTTCTATGTTCTATATCTACAAACCCATAGTGCTGGCCAACCATGGCTCAGCACTCCTGGTGGTAACCAACAATGGTTCACCACAATGACTATATCCTGCTGCGGGATTGACCATAGGAACCCCTGAAAGAGATTCTCACTTAGTGCCCATTTTGCCAATGTGGGGCTGTCCAGGTCCAACCAGCAATTACACTTGCTCATAGCACTGAGGCAGGCTCGTCTGGACTCAAAATGTTGTTTCTTTTCTCTCTCCACAGATGCTGTCAGACCTGCTGAGATTTTCCAACATTTTCTGTTTTTGTTTCAGATTCCAGCATCCAGTATTTTGCTTTTAACTAACCAGCAACTAGTTTTAATTTATTAGTGTCACAAGTAGGCTCACATTAACACTGCAATGAAGTTACTGTGAAAATCCCGTAGTCTCCACACTCCGGCGCTTGTTCGGGTACACTGAGGGAGAATTTAGTATGGCCAGTGCACCTAACCTGCACGTCTTTCGGTTTGTGGGAGGAAACCGGAGCACTCGGAGGAAACCCACACACACTGGGGAGAATGTGCAGATCCTGCACAGAGAGTGACTTAAATCGGGAATCGAACCCAGGTCCCTGGCGCAATGAGGCAGCGGTGCTAACCAGTGTGCCACCCCTTGGTCATCTATATGGTCATTTCAAACCCATTTGGGACACAAGGCCAAATGAATCAATGTGGCATATTGTCTTACAAAGAATTTGTTCTGTTAAATATTCCCTAAATTGCTCATAAAGTTCACACATACTGAAATCTTTAAAACCACTTTTGACCTTAAATTCCACTTGCTGGGAACATGATGGTCCCCTCAGCACTTACAGAAATTAAGCTCCATAAGTAGTGTCTGCCCTCATCTCCTTGGTCGCATTCTGAGTCAGAAGAGTGTGTGCGCAACCAGGCCCAGTCCACGGTGTGCTCAGCATACAATTCCAGGGAAGTCCAGCATTGCAGTCTGTGTGCCGCTCTGTTGGAAATATTGTCTTTTGGGTGAGATGTCAAACGAAAGCCAATAGAAAATAAGTTCTACAAGTTAAGTGTCCATCTCGTCTCTGTGGGAGCATTCTGAATAAGAAGAGTGTGTGCACACCAGTCCCAGTCCACAGAGTCTTCAGCACGTAATCGAAATTCCAGCACTGCATACAGATCAATGTGTCACTCTGGAGATGTCTTTTAGATGAGATGTTAAACCGAAGCCTGTCTGCCCTTCATAATGATTAAAAGCTCCTGTGGCACTATTTCAACAACAGGGGAGGTGTCCAGGCCTGCAGTTATCCCTCAACCAAAACCACAGTGTATTTGGATACTTGCCTCAGTGCGGTTTATGTGAGATCTGGATCTGTGCGTGCTAGTTGTCATACACGCCTATATTAAACTCGTGACTGTACTCCTTGGCTGTAAAGAACTGTAGCATATTCTGAAGTGAGGAAAAGTACCATTTGAATGCAAGTTTATTTTCACTACTATTTTGGGCATAAACCTTGACTGAATTTTAAAAAAACCCTTGTGAAATTCTGAAGAAGGACTGAGCTCTAACATTTGTTTTCTCCCAAGATGCTGCCTGATGTGTCTTTCCAGCATTTGCAATTTTTATTTTCCTTTTTAGTTGGTGAATGTTTGTTCATGCCATTTTCCAGTCTTGATAAAGGTTCCACACCCAAAAGATCAACTGTTCTGTTCCATTGTGGCCCCAAATATCATCCTCCCTGCTCAATGTTTCCAGTATTTACTGTTTGTTGTTTTAGATTTATTGTAGCTGATGTTTTCTTTTGCTTTTCGTTCATATCTATTGCTTTCCTTCAATTTTCTCCCTCTCCCAATAACACTCAAAATCAATGTAATTTGAGTTCTGTTCAACTGCCTTTGTGTCCCAGCAAGCTGCCATTCTTTCTGTATAAACCTAATAAGGGTACAAATGTTCACATTCAACTTCCCAGCAGGATGTGAGAGAATAGTGGTTGGGAGCATTTTGTTCTTAATCCAAGGCACTGCGACCAGGCTGTAACAATGGTGACAACTGAGATCCAGTAATCTAAGGGATTTAATATGCCTTGTGTTTATAGCCTAGTATCACAGGGTAATAATGTGTTTACTTATCTCTGTGTCTGTGATTTCTAAACCAACATTGTGTTTCAGAAAGGATGCTTCGTTGACGTGCATGTTCTATTGATCACTTATTCTGAATCAAAACTTTTTAGTGCCTCGAGGTGAATGACAACACAGGCAAGGTAACCTGCAATCAACTGGTAAGCCCCACCAATGCTTTAATCAGAGAAAAATAGTGCATTGCAACTCTTAAGGGAGTGTCTTAAATATCTACAAACCACAATTTTTGAGCTTTAACTTTTCTGAAACTACATTTGTTTTTTTTTGAAAGTACACATTTACCCAATTATTCGCAATTGTAGAAGATGGGCGGCACGGTAGCACAGTGGTTAGCACTGCTGCTTCACAGCTCCAGGGTCCCGGGTTCGATTCCCGGCTCGGGTCACTGTCTGTGTGGAGTTTGCACATTCTCCTCGTGTCTGCGTGGGTTTCCTCCGGGTGCTCCGGTTTCCTCCCACAGTCCAAAGATGTGCGGGTTAGGTTGATTGGCCAGGTTAAAAATTGCCCCTTAGAGTCCTGAGATGCGTAGGTTAGAGGGATTAGTGGGTAAAATATGTGGGGTAGGGCCTGGGTGGGATTGTGGTCGGTGCAGACTCGATGGGCCGAATGGCCTCCTTCTGCACTGTAGGGATTCTATGATAATTCTATGATTTCTAATGCTTTGAAAAAGCTTCTTCTTCTGTCATTCATTTGCATTAACAACAAAGGTTTACTAACTTGTTAACACCAGTGTCTGTCTATCAAATTAGTAAGAAGTTTAACAACACCAGGTTAAAGTCCAACAGGTTTATTTGGTAGCAAAAGCCACACAAGCTTTCGGAGCTGCAAGCCCCTTCTTCAGGTGAGTGGGAATTCTGTTCACAAACAGAGCATATAAAGACACAAACTCAATTTACATGAATAATGGTTGGAATGCGAATACTTACAACTAATCAAGTCTTTAAGAAACAAAACAGCATGAGTGGAGAGAGCATCAAGACAGGCTAAAAAGATGTGTATTGTCTCCAGGTGTTGTTAAACTTCTTACTGTGTTTACCCCAGTCCAACGCCGGCATCTCCACATCATGACTATCAAATTAGTTGCAGGGCAATTTAAAAGCATGAATCTGACTTCATTGCTTGAGATATGTGGGCGTCCAATGTGCCCTCTTTGGGAGGGCTCAGGTATCCTCGACGACCTGCTATGGCCTATCCCAACATGTAAGGAGGGGCACAATAAAAGGCAGGATTGACTATTGTAGGTGTAACTAACAGACTATACAATTAATTGCCCATTAAGATTAATTTTAATATAACTGGCGCTGAGTTGGTTGTACAGGAAACTTCACGTTTCAAATTTTAAACAAGCACATTTAAGATACATTAAAAAGATCAATTTGCATTTATATGGCACCTTTAACATGGCTTTACAAAATCCCAAGAATTTTCACAGGAGTGATTCTCTCTTCCACCTTCTGTCGGGAAAAAGATACAAAAGTTTGAGATCATGTACCAAGAACAGCTTCTTCCCTGCTGCCATCAGACTTTTGAATGAATCTGTCTCACATTAAGTTGATCTTTCTCTACACCCTAGCGATGACTGTAACACTATATTCTGCACCCTCTCCTTTCCTTCTCCCCCATATACTCTATTAACAGTATGCTTTGTATAGCATGCAAGAAAAAATACTTTTCACTGTATCCCAATATAAGTGACAACAATAAATCAAAAAAGCTCATGAAAATATATTCAGACAGGTGACTGAAAACTTGGTAAAAGTAATAGATGGAGAGGAAAAAGGGGGCAATAGAATTAAGACAGCTGAAGGCACAGCCGCTAATGGTAGGTTGATGAGAATTGGAGATGTGTAAGAGGCCAAATGTGGAGGAATATAGATCTCAGAGAGCTGTAAGGCTGGAGTAAGTTACAGAGAGAGGGAGGAGCAAGGCCATCGATGGCTTTGAAAAGAAGGATTTGAATTTTAAAATTAAGGTATTACTAAATGCTTTAACTTTGGAAGTGTCTCAGTGTTTAGTTGATTAGGCATTGCCTTTGTGGTACTGAGTAAGAATTAGAAAGCTCATGTTCATTGGCACCAAAGAGGAAAGGTAAACCTACAGCTTTGATTGAGTTACTTTGAATAGGAACAGTGTGTATGTGTATTTTTGATTTATTATTGTCATTTATATTGGGATACAGTGAAAAGTATTGTTTCTTGCATGCTATACAGACGAAGCATACCGTTAATAGAGTACATAGGGGAGAAGGAAAGGAGAGGGTGCAGAACATAGTGTTACAGTCATAGCTAGGGTGCAGCGAAAGATTAACTTAATGTGGAGCCCAGGAATCAGGCAGGGCAAATGATTGTAAATTCAAAATGCATTTTGTTTGATGTTTAGCAAGGCAAGCAAATAAGTGGGAAAGAGAAGTAGAAAGCTAGGAATGATATAAAGACACATTTCAGTTCATGGCAGCAAGCAGAAAGCAAACTTGCTAATGAAGCAGACGTATTGCGTTGTGCACAAGAAAAGTATCTGGAGTGAATTGAAATCAGATGAGCAAATTCACAAGCTAGCAGCAACTTAAAATAACTGCCCTTCTCTCTCTCTCTCTCTGTACAGTTTGTCAAGAGATCCAATGATAACTCTAAAACATATACACAATCTTGTTCGTTTGCCATTGTTACAAAATCAATTTTATTCTGGGCTATTCATAAATCCAATCACATGAAAATTACATTAACATAAAAGCAAAATAATGTGGATGCTGGAATCTGAAACAAAGAGAGAAAATGTTGAAAAAACTCAGTTGCTGGACTTCTACCGCCCCGCCCGCCACGGAATCGGAGCGGGCAAGGGACGGACAATGGAAATGTCCATTGACCTTGGGCGGGATTTTCCGGTCTCGGGTCGAGCAAGGCCATAAAATCTCGCCCAGTAGGTCTGGCAGCATCTGAGGAGCGAAACAGTTAATGTTCTGAGTCCATATTATTACAAGGGGAAGGTTGATCTCCTCTCAGAACTAACACTCACCCACTCAAAGAAAAATACCTCCCTTCATAATCTGTTAAAGAGTGTGTGAGAAGGGGGATTATCTGCACTTCAGCAACTTTTAGTGGTTAAATCAAAATAACTACCTGAGATTCCCTCTGAAAAAGCAACAAGTGACACTTTATTTATCTAACTAACAGTGAACAGGTTAACTAAACCACTAACAAACCAAATAAAACACTATTCTAATGGAATACTGTTTAGATAAATACAATTCCCACTTATTAACCAGAAAAATAGAATTTCTAGTCACTTTTAAAATGCAACCAGGTGTTATCTTCTGTTTTCACCATCTTCTGTTGGTATCTTTACAATTGAGATAAGGCTTTCTTTTAAGACATAAATGTGGCTGTTACGCTGTTAGAGACAGTTGCTGGCTGTGTCTCTCTCAAGCTGTGAACTATGGTAGAGACAGTTGCTGGCAGAGGCAGTGGCTGTCTGGTTCCCTGAGCTGGGAGCTGTTCTTATACCCCTGATGACATACCAAAAATCTCCACAATAGGATTGGTTTACAGGTTATCAAAACATCAAATTCAAATCTGATAGGCTGCTGCTATTCAAATGCCTAGTTTAAACTGATTGGGCAAATTTCAAAAACAATTTGTTGTTAGGCAGCACCATTGCCTCGGCTCGCAATACAATGTTTCACTCTATGCTCTCTGTGTACTGCATTTTTGCACCTGCCTCTCTTTTAAAAACACTAGTTTTAACAGAACCATGACATTTTACAACTCTTAGCATTTTAAAAGTTTTAAAAAAAATAATTTTACAAACATGAACTTCACAACAGCATGACTCTTCAGAGCAGGATATGTTTTCCTGTTTGTTATGTACAAGGGGTGGAAGATAAAAATGGAATCCCTGCTAACAACTAGCGGTAGTCAATTGCTTTGACTACAAGCAGCCTTTTACCTCAGGAGGCAAGAAATGAGGCCACTCCTGATGAGATGGTTTTTGCCTTGGTTTGACAAAAGCATTGCTAACCTCCTAGGACAAAACAAACTGCCTTACATCTGGCAGAATGACCCAAGGTCTCAAGTCAAGAAAACAGCATTCCAACAGCTCAAGGCTTTCATGATTGAACATATTCAGAATCCTGTAACTATTTCATGATGATATTGCAATTGTCTTCAGTGGGAGATCCGAAGCAGACCCCTTGAAGATCAGCACCAGTATCAAGCAAGACTGTGTGATTGCTCCCATACTATTATATAATCTACCTGACAGTGGCTGTTCAACTACATCAACAATTAAATGCCCTCTGGTGTATGGATTAAATATGACCTAAATGGAAAACTCTTAAACCTCAATAATCTCCATGCCCAAACAGGAGAACTGAGAGGCTGCAGGACACGTGGGGACCAAGAGAATGCTGAGAGAGAACAAGAGTCTCTGTGTGGAGAGAAAGTGTCTCCGAGAAAGTGAGTGTGTGTGAGAGAGAGAGCGCAAGCGTGTGCATGTGTGAGAGAGAGAGCGTGTGTGTGAGAGAGAGAGCGAGTGTGTGCATGTGTGAGACAGAGAGAGCGAGTATGTGCATGTGTGAGAGAGCGTGTGTGTGAGAGAGAGAGCGAGTGTGTGCGTGTGTGTGAGAGAGAGAGAGCGAGTGTGTGTGTGTGTGAGAGAGAGCGAGTGTGTGTGTGTGTGTGTGTGTGAGAGAGAGAGCGAGAGCAAGTGTGTGTGAGAGAGAGCAAGTGTGTGCGTGTGAGAGAGAGCGAGTGTGTGTGCGTGTGTGAGAGGGCGAGCGAGTGTGCGTGTGTGAGAGGGCGAGCGAGTGTGCGTGTGTGAGAGAGGGCGAGCGAGTGTGTGCGTGTGTGTAAGAGAGAGCGAGTGTGTGCGTGTGTGAGAGAGAGCGAGTGTGTGCGTATGTGAGAGAGAGCGAGTGTGTGCGTGTGAGAGGGCGAGCGAGTGTGTGCGTGTGTGTAAGAGAGAGCGAGTGTGTGCGTGTGTGTAAGAGAGAGCGAGTGTGTGCGCGTGTGTAAGAGAGAGCAAGTCTGTGCGCGTGTGTGAGAGAGCGAGTGTGTGCATGTGTGAGAGAGAGCGAGTGTGTGCATGTGTGAGAGGGCGAGTGTGTGCGTGTGTAAGAGAGAGCGAGTGTGTGCGTGTGTAAGACAGAGCGAGTGTGTGCGTGTGTGAGAGAGAGCGAGTGTGTGCGTGTGTGAGAGAGCGCGAGTGTGTGCGTGTGTAAGAGAGAGCGAGTGTGTGCGTGTGTAAGAGAGAGCGAGTGTGTGCGTGTGTAAGAGAGAGTGGGTGTGTGCGTGTGTAAGAGAGAGCGAGTGTGTGCGTGTGTAAGAGAGAGCGAGTGTGTGCGTGTGTAAGAGAGAGCGAGTGTGTGCGTGTGTAAGAGAGAGCGAGTGTGTGCGTGTGTAAGAGAGAGTGAGTGTGTGCGCGTGTAAGAGAGAGCGAGTGTGTATGTGTGTGAGAGAGGGCGAGCGTGTGTGTAAGAGAGAGCGAGTGTGTAAGAGAGAGCGAATGTGTGAGAGAGAGCGAGTGTGTGCGTGTGTGAGAGAGCGAGTGTGTGCGTGTGTGAGAGAGCGCGAGTGTGTGCGTGTGTAAGAGAGAGCGAGTGTGTGCGTGTGTAAGAGAGAGCGAGTGTGTGCGTGTGTAAGAGAGAGTGGGTGTGTGCGTGTGTAAGAGAGAGCGAGTGTGTGCGTGTGTAAGAGAGCGAGTGTGTGCGTGTGTAAGAGAGAGTGAGTGTGTGCGCGTGTAAGAGAGAGCGAGTGTGTATGTGTGTGAGAGAGGGCGAGCGTGTGTGTAAGAGAGAGCGAGTGTGTAAGAGAGAGCGAATGTGTGAGAGAGAGCGAGTGTGTGCGTGTGTGAGAGAGCGAGTGTGTGCGGGTGTGAGAGAGAGCGAGTGTGTGCGTGTGTGAGAGAGCGAGTGTGCGTGTGTGAGAGAGAGCGACTGTGTGCGTGTGTAAGAGAGAGCGAGTGTGTGCGTGTGTGAGAGAGGGCGAGCGAGTGTGTGCGTGTGTGTAAGAGAGAGCGAGTGTGTGCGAGAGAGCGAGTGTGTGCGTGTGTGAGAGAGAGAGCGAGTGTGTGCGTGTGTGAGAGAGCGAGTGTGTGCGCGTGTGAGAGAGAGCGAGTGTGTGCGTGTGTGAGAGAGAGCGAGAGTGTGCGTGTGAGAGAGAGCGAGTGTGTGCGTGTGTGAGAGAGAGAGCGAGTGTGTGCGTGTGTCAGAGAGAGCGAGTGTGTGCGCGTGTGAGAGAGAGCGAGTGTGTGCGTGTGTGAGAGAGAGAGAGCGAGTGTGTGCGTGTGTCAGAGAGAGCGAGTGTGTGCGTGTGTGAGAGAGAGCGAGTGTGTGCGTGTGTGAGAGAGCGCGAGTGTGTGCGTGTGTAAGAGAGAGCGAGTGTGTGCGTGTGTAAGAGAGAGCGAGTGTGTGCGTGTGTGAGAGAGCGAGTGTGTGCGTGTGTGAGAGAGCGCGAGTGTGTGCGTGTGTAAGAGAGAGCGAGTGTGTGCGTGTGTAAGAGAGAGCGAGTGTGTGCGTGTGTAAGAGAGAGTGGGTGTGTGCGTGTGTAAGAGAGAGCGAGTGTGTGCGTGTGTAAGAGAGCGAGTGTGTGCGTGTGTAAGAGAGAGTGAGTGTGTGCGCGTGTAAGAGAGAGCGAGTGTGTATGTGTGTGAGAGAGGGCGAGCGTGTGTGTAAGAGAGAGCGAGTGTGTAAGAGAGAGCGAATGTGTGAGAGAGAGCGAGTGTGTGCGTGTGTGAGAGAGCGAGTGTGTGCGGGTGTGAGAGAGAGCGAGTGTGTGCGTGTGTGAGAGAGCGAGTGTGCGTGTGTGAGAGAGAGCGACTGTGTGCGTGTGTAAGAGAGAGCGAGTGTGTGCGTGTGTGAGAGAGGGCGAGCGAGTGTGTGCGTGTGTGTAAGAGAGAGCGAGTGTGTGCGAGAGAGCGAGTGTGTGCGTGTGTGAGAGAGAGAGCGAGTGTGTGCGTGTGTGAGAGAGCGAGTGTGTGCGCGTGTGAGAGAGAGCGAGTGTGTGCGTGTGTGAGAGAGAGCGAGAGTGTGCGTGTGAGAGAGAGCGAGTGTGTGCGTGTGTGAGAGAGAGAGCGAGTGTGTGCGTGTGTCAGAGAGAGCGAGTGTGTGCGCGTGTGAGAGAGAGCGAGTGTGTGCGTGTGTGAGAGAGAGAGAGCGAGTGTGTGCGTGTGTCAGAGAGAGCGAGTGTGTGCGTGTGTGAGAGAGAGCGAGTGTGTGCGTGTGTGAGAGAGCGCGAGTGTGTGCGTGTGTAAGAGAGAGCGAGTGTGTGCGTGTGTAAGAGAGAGCGAGTGTGTGCGTGTGTAAGAGAGAGTGGGTGTGTGCGTGTGTAAGAGAGAGCGAGTGTGTGCGTGTGTAAGAGAGCGAGTGTGTGCGTGTGTAAGAGAGAGTGAGTGTGTGCGCGTGTAAGAGAGAGCGAGTGTGTATGTGTGTGAGAGAGGGCGAGCGTGTGTGTAAGAGAGAGCGAGTGTGTAAGAGAGAGCGAATGTGTGTGAGAGAGCGAGTGTGCGTGTGTGAGAGAGCGAGTGTGTGCGTGTGTAAGAGAGAGCGAGTGTGTGCGTGTGTAAGAGAGCGAGTGTGTGCGTGTGTAAGAGAGAGTGAGTGTGTGCGCGTGTAAGAGAGAGCGAGTGTGTATGTGTGTGAGAGAGGGCGAGCGTGTGTGTAAGAGAGAGCGAGTGTGTAAGAGAGAGCGAATGTGTGAGAGAGAGCGAGTGTGTGCGTGTGTGAGAGAGCGAGTGTGTGCGGGTGTGAGAGAGAGCGAGTGTGTGCGTGTGTGAGAGAACGAGTGTGTGCGTGTGTGAGAGAGCGAGTGTGTGCGTGTGTGAGAGAGAGCGACTGTGTGCGTGTGTAAGAGAGAGCGAGTGTGTGCGTGTGTGAGAGAGCGATTGTGTGCGTGTGTGAGAGAGAGCGAGTGTGTGCGAGAGAGCGAGTGTGTGCGTGTGTGAGAGAGAGAGCGAGTGTGTGCGTGTGTGAGAGAGCGAGTGTGTGCGCGTGTGAGAGAGAGCGAGTGTGTGCGTGTGTGAGAGAGAGCGAGTGTGTGCGTGTGTGAGAGAGAGAGCGAGTGTGTGCGTGTGTCAGAGAGAGCGAGTGTGTGCGCGTGTGAGAGAGAGCGAGTGTGTGCGTGTGTGAGAGAGAGAGCGAGTGTGTGCGTGTGTCAGAGAGAGCGAGTGTGTGCGCGTGTGAGAGAGAGCGAGTGTGTGCGTGTGTGAGAGAGCGAGTGTGTGCGTGTGTGAGAGAGCGAGTGTGTGCGTGTGTGAGAGAGCAAGTGTGCGTGTGTGAGAGTGCGTGTGTGAGAGCGAGTGTGTGCGTGTGTGAGAGAGCGAGTGTGCGTGTGTGAGAGAGGGCGAGTGTTTGCGTGTGTGAGAGAGAGAGCGAGTGTGTGCGTGTGTGAGAGAGAGAGCGAGTGTGTGCGTGTGTGAGAGAGAGCGAGTGTGTGCGTGTGTGAGAGAGAGAGCGAGTGTGTGCGTGTGTGAGAGAGAGAGCGAGTGTGTGCGTGTGTGAGAGAGAGAGCTAGTGTGTGCGTGTGTGAGAGAGGGCGAGTGTGCGTGTGTGAGAGAGGGCGAGTGTGCGTGTGTGAGAGAGCGAGTGTGTGTGCGTGTGTGTGAGAGAGAGTGAGTGTGTGCGTGTGTGAGAGAGAGCGAGTGTGTGAGAGAGAGCGTGAGTGTGTGCGTGTGTGAGTGAGAGAGCGAGTGTGCGTGTGTGAGAGAGAGAGAGCGAGTGTGTGCGTGTGTGAGTGAGAGAGCGAGTGTGTGCGTGTGTGAGAGTGGCCGGGATTTGCCCAAAAGCATTCTAAGTGTCGAATTCATGTGAAAACTGGAGTAAATCACGTTTTTTTCAGTGGGAGTTCAGTGAAGAATCTCCCACACTCTGTGCACTGCAGAGTGCGCCAGCATGAATCTCATTCAAAACCTGGGGGAGGGGCCTATTCCCTCTGGAGAGGCCGGCAACATAGCGCTGAGCGGGTCATTGCGTATGCGCAGATCTGTCAGCCCTGAGCCCCTCCTCCTCCCGGCATGATCTCCAGATGCCCCCCACCCCCCCCCCCCCCCCCCACCCCGATGGCCCACATACCCACTCCGATCACTGGCCTTCCTCCCTCCCCCACCAATCCCAACTGCAGAGTGGCAGCGGGGCCCCACCCCTTTGGCAATGCCCCATGCCCGATGGGCAGTGCCAAGATGCCCCCTGGTGCCATTGGCCAGGGGGCACCCCCCATTACCCAACCCTCTGGGGGCCCCCCAATTGCCCTCCTTCACTCCAGTGGGGTCAGGCTGCCAGCTCCCGGCAAGTGGAGAGCTACTGTAAACCCCGCTGGAGTGAACCACTCCTATTTGGGCGGGGAGGGGGAGAGGCTTGCGGCTCCAGAGACTTCAGTCCCGGGCCCACTAATTGCATTCAAAATAGATTAAAATTACATCCTGCATATGTAATTCAGTTCCGCACCTATTTCCAACATGGAGGTGCCGGTGCCGGTGATCCGGTGCTGGGAGACGCGTTCGGGGTCGAATGCCCAGCGCGGATTGCGCTAATCCGACCCCGCTCAAATCTCCCAGCCCGCTGCACTAAAAAAATCAGCACAGCGGGATGGAGAATCACGTCCAATTAGTGTGTGTGTCTGTGAGTGTGTGGGAGAGTTTGTGTGTGTGTGAAGTATGAGAGTTTTTGTGTGAGAGAGAATGAGTTTTTGTGAATGTGTGTGTGTGTGACTGAGTGTTTTTGTGTGTGAGAAAGGGAGTGAGTTTGTGAATGAGAGGGAGGGAGTGTGAGTGTGTGCATGAGGGTGAGCCAGAGAGTCTATGTGAGAGAGTCTGTGTGACAGAGAGTGTGCAAGTGTACGTGTGTGTGTGTGTGAGAGAGAGAGAGAGAGCATGTGAAAGGGTGTGTAAGGAAGATTTGTCTGTATGTGTGTGTGTGTGTGTGAGAGAGAGGGAGAGGAATTGTGTGTGAGGGAGAGACTGTGTACGTGTTGTGTGTGGGAGGTGTCTGTCTGGCTTACTTAGTCTCAGGATTCTCATGACTTTCACCCACACGCACCCACTCCCTCAGAGGGTGAGTGAGTGAGCACCCTGAGACTGGGGGTGAGCTGGACACACACTCACCGTCTCACCCGCCAATGGTCATCTTTATTAATTACTCTTTTTTAATTATCCATTTGTTACTTTGGCGTTGCTTTATTTTTGCTCAGCAAGTTACTATAGCTTCAGTTTCTTTTTGGAAATTCATATTTAATTTTGTGTGAAACATAATTTGCTCATCAGCCCCTTAAGTGAGAAAAAAAAGGGAAAGGTTAGACAAGCCAGCGCTAGAGGATATTACTGGGTGTGTTTTGGTGATGCTGCCAAAAGTTTTAATCACTTATGCAGGATCAGCCATCTCAAAATACAACCGGTAGAATTTTGATGCCATTCAGCATTACGATGCAGCAACATGCCAACACACTGGATTGAACTCTGTGCCACTGTAGTGGCAATAACAAGAATCCTGAAATTATAATGTGGTTACAGGCATTGCATAATCAGAGTAAGATACGACAGGCTTTTCCTCAGCAAAGTTTGGTAAGGCTTTTTCTGGAAGCACTGGCAGGAAACCTAACAACATCCAAAGTAAGTGTTTTGTAAATGTGGGGTGGCACAGTGGTTAGCACTGCTGCTTCACAGCGCCGGGACCCAGGTTCGATTCCTGGCTTGGGTCACTATCAGTGCAGAGTCTGCATATTCTCCCTGTGTCTGCGTAGGTTTCCTCCGGGTGCTCCGGTTTCCTCCCACAGTCCAAAGATGTGTGGGTTAGGTTGATTGGCCATGCTAAAATTGCCCCTTAGTGTCCTGAGCTGCGTAGGTTATAGGGATTAGCGGGTAAATATGTAGGGATATGGGGGTAGGGCCTGGGTGGGATTGTGGTCGGTGCAGACTCGATGGGCCAAATGGCCTCTTTCTGCACTGTAGGGTTTCTATGATTTCTATAAACTGTGGAAAAAATTTGGATTTTCTGACGCAAACAAGTAAGCTCCAGGAGTCCTTTATTTACCTCTTGGTTATTGATTTAAAGTTTATTTATTAGTGTTATAAGTAGGCTTACATTGACACTGCAATGAAGTTACTGTGAAAATCCCTAGTCGCCACACTCCGGCGCCTGTTGGGGTACACTGAGGGAGAATTTAGCATGGCCAATGCACCTAACCAGCATGTCTTTCAGACTGTGGGAGGAAACCGGAGGAAACCCATGCAGACATGGGGAAAGCAGGTAGCTGAGTATGGCAAGTAGGGAATTTTCACAGTAACTTCAGTGGTTAGCACTGCTGCCTCACAACACCAGGAACCCAACTTCAGTTCCTGGCTTGGGTCACTGTCTGTGTGGAGTTTGCACATTCTCCCCGTGTCTGCGTGGGTTTCCTCTGGGTGCTCCGGTTTCCTCCCACAGTCCAAAGATGTGCGGGTTAGGTGGATTGGCCACGTTAAATTGCCCCTTAAGTGTCAGGTGGACTAGCAGGGTAAATACGTGGGGCTACAGGCCTGGGTGGGATTGTGGTTGGTGCAGACTCGATGGGCCGAATGGCCTCTTTCGGCACTGTAGGGATTCTATGATTCTTCTATGAACGTGCACAGAGAGTGACCCAAGCAGGGAATCGAACTCGGGTCCCTGGTGCTGTGCGGCAGCAATGCTAACCACTGTGCTACAAAGGGGCCATCGAACTACTTAAGAAGCTGTACAACAAACCGCCAAACGAGATTCATGCTCGGCACCTATTAGCCACTTGACGGCGGCAGCCCGGTGAAACGACGGGACAGTACCTGCGCGAACTTCAGCAGCTAGCCAGAGCCTGCAATTGCAAGCCAGTGTCGGCTACTCAATACACTAACGATCTGATCCGAGATGCATTCGTGGTGGGAATCGGCTCATCCTATATTCGCCTGCGGCTGCTAGAGCAAGGGAACTTGGACCTAGCTAAGACGGTGGAATTGGCTGATGCGATGGAAACGGCCTCCAGAAGTCTTGAAACTTACCCCACCGACCACGTGGGAACATCGTGGCAAGTACAGCCACCGACTCAACTCTACCCAGCGGCTCCTAGGAACTGCGCGATCGTGCTTTCAACCTCGGACCTGACGGCGGCGGCAGCTCCAGGTGGCCCGCGGTGCTATTTCTGTGGATTGGCGAAGCACCCTCATCAGCGATGTCCGGCCAGAACGGTATTTTGCTCCGCGTGTGGGAAGAAAGGGCACTATGCTAAAGTCTGCCAAGCAAAACCACCTTCGAAGCCAAGCAGTGCTGCGTGTGACTCTCCAGGATCTGTCTCCTCGTCTCCGGCTTCGTCAAGGTCTTCAACCACGTGCGATTCACGAGCGCCGCCATTCCTGAGGACGATGACGCAAGGCACGTGCGACCTGCGAGTGCCGCCACTTTCAACGCCATCGACCACGTGCGATCCATTGGGCGCAGCCATTTTGGTCGACACCGACCGCAGACGACCAGCAGGGGTCATCATCATCGACCATCTCAGCTGCCTGCAGTTGCACTCAAGATTCAACGGTGGCGTCAATCATCCTGGACCAGGCCAAGCCTCACAGACTCGACAAGTCCATGATGGACATAGAGATAAACGGATGCCTGATACATTGTCTGTTTGACAGCGGGAGCACGGAGAGTTTCATTCATCCAGACACTGTGAAACGGTGCGGTCTCCGAGTACAGACTGTCAGACAGACAATTTCTATGGCATCGAGGTCCCGATCTGTTACCGTTCTTGGGAGCTGTGTGGTAAACCTAACGGTGTGGGGCAGTTTATGAGAACTTCAGGCTCCTCGTGTTACCGCACCTTTGCGCTCCGATACTCCTGGGACTAGACTTTATGGTCCACCTGAGGAGTGTGACCCTGCAGTACGATGGGCCACTCCCTCCACTTTCAGTGGGAGAACAGCAGCCTCCAAATTGCCCAGCGCGCTCCACGTGCAGTCTCTCGACACTTAGAATCACTCCGCCGTCTTTATTTGAAAATCTCGTGCCAGGCTGCAAGCCCATCGCAACTAAGAGCAGGCGTTACAGCACTGAGGATCGGATCATTATTCGATCTGAGGTTTAGCGGCTCCTCAGGGAAGGGATCATTCAACCTAGCACTAGCCCATGGAGAACACAAGTCGTGGCGGTTAAGACTGGAGACAAGCCCCGGATGGTCATAGACTATAGTCAGACCATTAATAGGTACACGCAGCTGGACGCGTACCCTCTCCCGCGCATATCTGACATGGTCAACCAGATTGCGCAGTACCGGGTGTTCTCCACTATCGACTTGAAGTCAGCCTATCACCAGCTCCCCATTCGCCCAGAGGACCGCAAATATACGGCCTTTGAGGCGGGTGGTCGTCTCTACCACTTCTTAAGGGTCCCCTTTGGCGTCACTAATGGGGTCTCGGTCTTCCAGCGTGCAATGGACCGAATGGTGGACCAACACGGGCTACGGGCTACCTTCCCGTACCTGGACAACGTCACTATCTGCGGCCATGATCAGCAGGACCACGATGCCAACCTCCTAAAGTTTTTACGCACTGCGTCTCGCCTGCATCTGACCTATAACAGGGAGAAGTGTGTATTCAGCAAGCGCCGCCTAGCAATTCTCGGATACGTGGTGGAAAACGGGGTCATCGGCCCTGATCCAGACCGTATGCGTCCCCTCCTTGAACTTCCCCTACCCACTAGCGTCAAAGCACTGAGAAGATGCTTAGGCTTCTTCTCGTATTATGCACAGTGGGTTCCCAATTATGCGGACAAAGCCCGTCCGCTCATAAAGTCTACCTCTTTTCCCCTGGCGGCAGAGGCTCGCTTAGCCTTTGAAGGGATAAAAGCTGACATCGCGAAAGCCACGATGCACGCTGTCGATGAGTCCATCCCCTTCCAGGTGGAGAGTGATGCATCTGATTTCGCCCTGGCCGCCACACTTAACCAGGCAGGCAGGCCCGTCACCTTTTTCTCTCGCACCCTCCAAGGCCCTGAAATTCGGCACTCCGCTGTGGAAAAAGAGGCTCAGGACCATTGTGGAGGCCGTCCGGCATTGGCGCCATTACTTGGCTGGAAAACTATTTACCCTGCTCACGGACCAGCGGTCCGTGGCATTCATGTTCAACAACACGTTAAGGGGTAAGATCAAAAAGATAAAATCTTGAGGTGGAGAATCGAACTCTCCACCTACAACTATGATATCATGTACCGTCCGGGGAAGCTCAATGAGCCCTCAGACGCCCTGTCGCGTGGAACATGTGCCAGTGTGCAGGAGGACCAGCTACAGGCCCTCCACAATGATCTCTGCCATCCGGGGATCACTCGGCTCTCCAATTTTGTAAAGGCCCGGAATCTACCCTACTCCATAGAGGATGTCAGGTCGATAACTCGAAGCTGCCAGGTATGTGCTGAATGCAAGCCGCACTTCTACCGACCTGACAGGGCACACCTCATTAAGGCCACTCGCCCTTTTGAACGACTGAGTGTTGATTTCAAGGGCCCTCTTCCTTCGACAGACCGGAATGTGTACTTCCTCAACGTGGTTGACGAGTACTCCTGATTCCCTTTTGCCATTCCCTGTTCAGACATGTCCGCTGCCACGGTTATCAAAGCCTTGCGGGGTCTTTTCACCCTGTTCGGTTACCCCAGTTATATCCACAGTGATAGGGGTTCGTCGTTTATGAGCGACGACTTGAGGCAATACCTGCTCTCTAAAGGGATTGCCTCAAGTAGGGCTATGAGTTACAACCCCAGGGGTAACGGGCAGGTCGAAAGAGAAAACGCTACAGTCTGGAAGGCTGTCTTACTGGCGTTGAGGTCTAGGGGTCTTCCAGTCTCCCGTTGGCAAGAGGTACTTTCTGATGCGCTCCATTCAATCCGGTCCCTCCTGTGTACGGCAACCAACGCTACCCCACATGAGCGGATGTTTACCTTCCCTAGGAAGTCTTCCTCTGGGACCTCACTGCCGTCTTGGTTGACGTACTCAGGACCTGTCCTCCTGCGGCGGCATCTAAGGACCCGCAAGTCCGACCCTTTGGTTGAACAGGTCCATCTCCTCCACACCAACCCTCAATATGCCTATGTAGCATATCCTGACGGGCGAGAGGACACGGTCTCTATCCGAGATCTGGCGCCTGCAGGGGACCTGGAAACCCCCGTCGCTCCCGCACCCCTGGTTAGGGACCCCTTGCCCTTTATCTCCCCTCCTGACACGGCGCGGGCAGTATCGGGACCACCACTTAATCCTCTTACTCCCGTGTACAGTTTGCCTGAGTCCAGGAGATTGTCGCCACCTCGGGGCTTGCCTGAGTCCAGGAGATTGTCGTCACCTCGAGGTCCACCCGTCCGTGAGGAACTGGAGGACTCACTGGACACTGCCTTGGAGAGAGGATCATCACGGTCACCAGAACCGGCGCTACTGCCAGTGTTGAGGAGGTCGCAGAGACGGTGCGGCCCTCCGATACGACTGAACTTGTGAATATATTTCTTTTGCCCCACCGGCCTTTGTTTTAAAGGAGGGGTGAATGTGGTGAACCATAGATGGTTACCACTATGGGTACTGAACCATAGATGGTTATCACTATGGGTACTTGTACATATGTTACTCTTGTTACTGTTGGGGTTAGGGTTGGGGTGTTCCACCTGTTAGCATCGTTCTGTGTTACACTCCGGTTGGCTCCGCCTTCCTATAGGAGTATAAAGGTCACTGCACTTCCTAGTGACCCTTTAGTCTGGGATTGTATTGTTAAGCAGTATGCTCCATTCTTGTTGCTAATAAAAGCCTTTATTTCCCGGGTACGATCCAGCCTCCCGAATGAATTAATCGCGCATCAGTCCACATCACTGATTTTGCATTCCTGGATTTTGCAGATAGCACTGCATCACATGCACTCAAAGACATGAGCACTAGTCTTCAAAGTACCTGTTAAGCTTGGTCCACACATCAGCTGCGAGAAAATGATGACTGGATGAAAACAAGGCCCCCCCTATCACCATTGGGCAACAGAACATCGAGGGCGTTGACCACTTCCCCTACCTAGGAAGCAACATCTCCAGGGAAGATGGTGTAGAGATTGATGCCCACACAAGAATCAGCAAAACGGCACCTGTTTTTCAGCGGTTCCACGCAGTCTCGACATCCAATACCATCAACATGGCCAAATGAAGCTGCGATATGTCTATCAATAGTACCAATCACAATCTGTACAAGCGAGACAGGGAAGAGAAAAGCAAAGGTGCCACGTAAGTTAAATGCCTTTTACAATTGTTGCCTATGAAAGATTCTGGGCATCACCAATGAAGAAGTACTACTGCTCAGGACTGGTCAGAGGGGTCTGCAGTACTCTGGGCTGGCAGTTGAATGGACACCACCAAATGGAAGAAGATGGAGCCAGCCAAAGAAGATCTGGTGATGTCCATTTAAAGAGGACTTCAGGAGTGGAACATCACCTGGACTGGAGCAAAAGAGATTGCAACAGACAGGGCTGGTGGCAAAGACATTCTGTCCAATCATAGGACCAGAGGAACTAAGTTTAAGGCTAATTAATTAATTAACTAACTTGATTTTTGTAAAGCACCTTTCACACCTTCAGGACTTCTCAAACATTTTACACCCAATGAAGTACTTTTGAAGACTAGTCGCTGTTGTAATATAAGAAACATGTAAATAAATGTACTTGCATAACTCCTCTCCTTCCTAACCCACCCCTTATGTCCCAGTATCTTTGAGAACTCAAGACTGCACAGATCAGAAAAGATTAATTCCTTCATTGGGCCAGTCCCACGGGTCTCAGGTTATAAAGCCTAAAAGAATAAAATGGCACCCCTGATAGCAACCAAAGGTAGATAATCACTCTCGTAGCGTTCAATGACTGTCATAAATGTCACCCTTTAAAATGTATAACATAATCTACTTGAAGCGATTCACTAAATATGTTCACCACACCGTGAATGAAGAACATATAATCAGCCCTTTCTTCTTCTTAGACCGACCCTCAGGATTGAGGGTGACTTGCTTCCATTCCAGTTCGGTGCGTTCTGAGATGGCCAATCTGTCCAATAATTTTCTGCAGATCAGCCACATGCAGGGAGGGTGGTGCCCAAAGAGTTGGATAGATGGAATGTTTGGAGGTTTGTGTGCTCCCTCCCTGCATGTTCCCAACAAAGTCTCTCAATGAGGTTGGGTGAACCTTCTCCAAATGAGCTTTCTCCATTTTGGCTGGTCACAAGCCAGTGTTTGTGCAAATGTTTGACCTCTTGAGGGGACGCTTTGACCCCTAATGGGTTTCCGCTCCGATGTCCGAGCTCTGAGTAGAGTGGTTGCTTCAGCAGTCTAGTGCCAGGCGTAGGAACAACATATTACACCCAGCAAAGCTGGCTTTGAGTGATTAGTCCCTTGATGCTGGATAATTTAGCTTGGGACAAGATGGTGCCATTGGACCGCCTTCCTTGCCACGCAATTTGGAGGATCTGGTGAAGGCATCTCTAATAGTATTTCTCTCATGATATAAGGTGCCTGTTGTAGATTGTCCAAGTGTCCGAAGCAGTTAGTAGCACAGGGATCACTGCTGCCCATTAAACCAGACCTTATTCTTGAGTTTGAGATCCTAATCCTCATAATTTTTTCCTCAGTTGGTTGAAGGTTGAGCTGCTATATTGAAGGCAACAATGAATTTTGTCACTTTTGTCTGCCTATGTCAAGAGGAGGTTCCCAAGATATGAAAAATGGTCCACATTTTCTCGGATCCTGCGTTGATGTTTTGCTGTGGGAGCTGGTCAGGAGAGGACCTTAGTTTTCTCATTTTATCGTTTGCTTCAGAGTGGGAGACAACAATGACCTGGAGTTGAGTTTCTGAGTGAGCGCACACTCAAGTGTCATCTGCATAACTAATGCCCTATCACTGAAGTCGGAGTGGTGTTGGTATTGGATTGATGATGTAGGTTAAACGGTTTGCCATCTGTTCTGCAGATCATCTCCACGTCTGTGGGTAACTTTCAGGAGGTGAGGTGTAATATTGCAGTGAGGAAAATGGAGAAGAGAGTCAGTGCAATGACAGATTTGGTTGATCCCAGTTTTCACTGAGACAGGGTTTGTGGTGCTTTGTGTGATGAGGATCACAGCTTGCGTGTCTTTTCTGAAAGAGCCAAAGTTAAAGAGGATACTCCATATACCTTTGTGGCAAAGGTTTTCATGAGGTCAAGAAAGGCCAAGTACAGTGGTTGGTGCTGTTTCTTGCTGCGTAGTAAAGACTATGGTCCCGATTCTCCCATCCCAACACACACGTCAGCCATTTCCCGGATTTGTGCATTTGTTGTTTGGGGGGAGGGGGGGGAACTGTCACTGCTGGAGATTACGGCGCTGTCGGGGCTGGCCCGGGAATGCTTGTGCGGGCGGCGATCGGGCAGCAGGGGTGTCGCAAAAGGCACCAGTGCGGGGGTCCCGGGCTAGCCAGCGATCAAGCTGGCCAGCAAACTGCAGGCTGACAGTTCGGGGCCACTGCGCATGTGCAGAGTTCCACAACTGTCGTACTCTGCTGTGAATAGGCCCCGCCCCTCCGAGCTTTTAATGATATTCACGATTGTGACCTCTGCATTGCACAGGGAGATTCAAGTCTGAACTCCCATTGAAAAAACAATCATTGAATTACACTATTTTTCTCACCAATTCAGCACTTGGAGCCCGATTCTCCCAAAAAAAAGTCTATGTCTGTGTTGCCTCTCAATGGTCAAGAGCTGCACTGTGACATTGAAAGGAGTTCCTCAGACACTGGAGAGGATCCTTGCAGTGATCTTTCGTGTGGCAGACAGCAGGGAGACTCTCCTGTTGTTACTCCCATCTTGAATGCAGTCACAGTCAGAGCATCCCTGGGAACCCCCAGCATGGGCTTTTCTCCCCAGATGAGGGATACAAGGTTGTGCAACCTTGCCTGCATCTCTGTCGCGTTTCAGAATTTTAGCAACAGCTCCATCTGCTCCAGGGATTTTATTATTTTTCAGCTGTCAAATGTCTTTTTACAACTTCGTTCCAGACCAGGGTAACGCCTAGACTGAGACAGACAAGGTTTAAGTTTAAGTTTATTTATTAGTGTCACAAGTAGGTTTACATTAACACTGCAATGAAGTTACTGTGAAACTCCCCTAGTCGCCACACTCCGGCGCATGTTGGGGTACACTGAGGGAGAATTTAGCATGGCCAATGCACCTAACCAGCACATCTTTCAGACTGTGGGAAGAAACTGGAGCACCTGGAGGAAACCCACGCAGATACAGGGAGAATGTGCAGACTCCACACACAGTGATCCAAGCCGGGAATCAAACCCGGGTCCCTGGCGCTGTGAGGCAGCAGTGCTAACCACTGTGCTGCCGTGCCACCCACTGAAAAATGGAATTGAGGACATTTGCGTTGAGTTTAAGTTAAGGAGTTCTTCAAAATGTTCTCTCTCTGGCAAACACTGAATGCTTCCCTATCCTTGATGAGCTTCGGGCCTTGGATCATTGTGGTGAACCATAGATGGTTACCACTATGGGTACTTGTACATATGTTACTCTTGTTACTGTTGGGGTTAGGGTTTGGGTGTTCCGCCTGTTATTATTGTTTATGTGGTACACTCCGTTCGGCTCCGCCTTCTTACAGGAGTATAAAGGTCACTGCTACTTCCTAGTAGCCTTTAGTCTGGGATAATATTGTTAAGTAGTGTGCTCCAATCTTGTTGTGAATAAAAGCCTTTATTCCCGGGTACGACCTAGCCTCCCGTGTGAATCAATAGTGCATCAATTTTATTCACAACAAAATACTGAAAATTTTGTTCAAAAAAAAATGGAGCAGATGCTAAAGCCCGATCGGCTAACCTTGGATCCGCATGCCGCTGGGGCGTCGAATACTTTCGACCATTGGTTGAAGTGCTTCGAGGATTACGTTGAGGCCTCGACAGCAGTTCAGTCCGACGCCGACAGATTGCGGGTCCTCCACGCCAGGGTGAGCGACACTGTGTATGCAACAATTCGCGATTCCCAAAATTACAAAGATGCTATCGAATTACTCAAGAAGCTGTATAATAAACAGCCGAACGAAATTCATGCTCGTCACCTATTAGCCACTCGACGGCGGCAGCCCGGCAAAACTACGGGACAGTACCTGCGCGAACTTCAACAGCTAGCCAGAGCCTGCAACTGCAAGGAGGTGTCGGCTACTCAATACACCAACGACCTTATTTGGGACGCGTTTGTGGCGGGAATCGGCTCATCCTATATTCGCCTGCGGCTGCTAGAACAGGGTAACCGAGACCTGGCTAAGACGGTAGAATTGGCTGATGCAATGGAAACGGCCTCCAGAAGTCTCGAAACCTACCCCACCGACCAAGTGGGAACAGCGTGGCAAGCACAGCCACCGCCTTAACTGTACTCGGCGGCTCCTCGGAACTGCGCGATAATGCTCCCAATTTCAGATCTGACGGCTGCGGCAGCTCCTGGAGATCCACGGTGCTATTTCTGCGGATTGGTGAAGCACCCTCGCCAGAGATGTCCGGCCAGGACGGTGTTTTGCTCCGCCTGTGGAAAGAAAGGGCACTCTGCAAAAGTGTGTCGAGCAAAGACCCCTTCCAAGCCCAGCAGTGCTGCGTGCGACTCCCCAGGATCCATCTCCTCGTCTCCGGCCTCGTCGATGTCTTCAGCCACGTGTGATCCACGGGCGCCGCCATTTCCTATGATGACGATGCAAGCCACGTGCGACCTGCGGGTGCCGCGATTTTCAACATCATCGACCACGTGCGATTCATGGGCGCAGCCACTTTAGTCGACACTGGCCGCAGAAGACCAGCAGGGGTCCTCGGCGTCGGCTATCTCAGCTGCCTGCAGTTACGCTCGGGATCCAATAGTGGTGTCAATCATCCTGGACCAGGACAAGCCTCACAGACTCGACAAGTCCATGATGGACATAGAGGTAAACGGGCACCTGGCGCATTGCCTGTTTGACAGCGGGAGCACGGAGAGCTTCATCCATCCGGATACAGTAAAACGGTGCGCTCTCCGTATGCAAACTGTCAGGCAGACAATCTCCATGGCGTTGAGGTCCCGATCTGTCCTCGTTCTTGGGAGCTGTGTGGTAACCTTAACGGTGCGGGGCACAGTCTACGAGAACTTCAGGCTACTCGTGTTACCGCACCTTTGCGCTCCGGTACTCCTGGGGCTAGACTTTATGGTCCACCTGAAGAGTGTTACCCTGCTGTACGATGGGCCACTTCCTCCATTTTCAGTGGGAGAACAGCAGCCTCCAAATTGTCCAGCGCGCTCCACATGCAGCCTCTCAACTCTCAAAATTACCCCGCCTTCCCTATTCGAAAATCTCGTGCCAGGCTGCAAGCCCATCGCGACTAAGAGCAGGCGTTGCAGCGCTGAGGATCAGATCTTTATTAGATCTGAGGTTCAGCGGCTCCTCAGGGAAGGGGTCATTCAACCTAGCACTAGCCCATGGAGAGCACAGGTCGTGGTGGTTAAGACTGGAGACAATCCCCGGATGGTCATAGACTATAGTCAGACCATTAATAGGTACACGCAGCTGGACGCGTACCCTCTCCCGTGCATATCTGACATGGTCAACCAGATTGCGCAGTACCGGGTGTTCTCCACCATTGACTTGAAGTCAGCCTACCACCAGCTCCCCATTCGCCCAGAGGACCGCAAATACACGGCCTTTGAGGCGGATGGCCGTCTCTACCACTTTTTAAGAGTCCCTTTCAGCGTCACTAATGGAGTCTCGGTCTTCCAGCGTGAGATGGACCGAATGGTGGACCAAAACGGGCTACGGGCTACCTTCCCGTACCTGGACAACGTCACTATCTGCGGCCATGACCAGCAGGACCACGACGCAAACCTCCAGAAGTTTTTACGCACTGCATCTCTCCTGAACCTGACCTATAACAAGGAGAAGTGCGTATTTAGCAAGCACCGCCTAGCAATCCTCGGATATGTGGTGGAAAACGGGG